>NW_028319760.1:0-25671 GCF_062004578.1 Staurois parvus | reverse complement strand
GGGGGCACTATGGAAGCTGAGGTTAGGGGATTTGCAGATGGAGGTCCGGAAGGAGGCAGACCACGTCCCAGCAGTAGGTTACAGCTCAATGGCTGAGAATCAATATTTAAACAAAAAAGCTCCCACAATGCAACACTTCCCGTATGTGAATCTGCGCAGTGCAGGTTTATGAGGGTGTCAGGCACTGCAGCCAATGTCCCATTACCCCTCCATACAGGTCACTATTTCTATATCTACACTGGAGAGGTGGAGGGAAGTCTGACAATACAAAGGCAGGACAGAACTTACAATGTTCAGCACTTCTCCTCCTCTGGAGACGAACGTTCACAGGACTCTCCGCTTCCCAATCTGTAAAAGACAACAGACACAGGAGATCAACACCAAACCAGCATCCAGGGAGATGGAGACAAGGCAACTGTACTGACCAGGCACACAGTCAAGGGGGGGGGGGGGTGTGTAAGGGTTGCAAAGTGGACCTGTCACTAAACATGTATGCCCGCTCTCTCTCATCTCTCACAGGATTCTCTTGACAAGGATTTCATTGGCTTTTCTCTCCAAAAGGACAGCGCCATCTTTGTTCATGGACCATCCAGGGTCACAATGTACTTCCTGCACTGAAAGCACAGAAATGACAACCATGAATATAAAGTGTTCACCAATGTCTGCCACAGATCATGCCCTCGCCGCAGTGCAAGCCTAGTACACAGGTACCGAAATTCAGACGGTTCAGCAGGAACTGAGTGCATTTTGTGTTCTGCATTCTGTTCAACAGAATCTGGTCTAACGAGAGGTTTGTGTTAAACGGTCGTGCTGTAAAACTAGCATTCGATTCAAGCTTGCAGCCAATGGCTACAAGAGCTGATCTGTGTATTCTGGAACGTTGGGGCCAAAATCCTTGCATCAACATTGCTTGTGCGGATGCAGGGATCTGTCAGCTTTTTTTCCTCATTCAACCAGCTGGTACATGTATAACCAGCTTAAGTTACAACAACATTGCCTCTCGCCTTGTGACCTACTACAAAGTTACAATGTTGCGGCCTCTCACCTTGTGACCTACTACAAAGTTACAATGTTGCGGCCTCTCACCTTGTGACCTACTACAAAGTTACAATGTTGAGGCCTCTCACCTTGTGACCGACTACAAAGTTACAATGTTGCGGCCTCTCACCTTGTGACTGACTACAAAGTTACAATGTTGCCGCCTCTCACCTTGTGACCTACTACAAAGTTACAATGTTGCGGCCTCTCACCTTGTGACCTACTACAAAGTTACAATGTTGCGGCCTCTCACCTTGTGACCTACTACAAAGTTACAATGTTGCTGCCTCTCACCTTGTGACCGACTACAAAGTTACAATGTTGCGGCCTCTCACCTTGTGACTGACTACAAAGTTACAATGTTGCCGCCTCTCACCTTGTGACCTACTACAAAGTTACAATGTTGCGGCCTCTCACCTTGTGACCTACTACAAAGTTACAATGTTGCGGCCTCTCACCTTGTGACCTACTACAAAGTTACAATGTTGCTGCCTCTCACCTTGTGACCGACTACAAAGTTACAATGTTGCGGCCTCTCACCTTGTGACCGACTACAAAGTTACAATGTTGCGGCCTCTCACCTTGTGACAGACTACAAAGTTACAATGTTGCGGCCTCTCACCTTGTGATCGACTACAATGTTACAATGCTGCGGCCTCTCACCTTGTGACTGACTACAAAGTTACAATGTTGCCTCCTCTCACCTTGTGACCGACTACAAAAAGTTACAATGTTGCAGCCTCTCACCTTTTGACTGACTACAAAGTTACAAGGTTGCGGCCTCTCACCTTGTGACCAACTACAAAGTTACAATGTTGCGGCCTCTTCCCTTGTGACTACAAAATTACAATGTACAGCCTGATCACTGGGGAAGGAAGTGCTTCTTTCAGCATGCAGCAGACTGATCACATATCAGCCTAGTCAAAGTCACTGTCTGGAGTTCAAGGAGTTATTTCTAAATAAAAAGATGGAACTTTTCAGAATAATGAAGCGTGTTGTATATATTATGGCATGTCCAGAATTCATTCAGCATGAAAATTTACAAAAAGGTCCTTTTTTGTTGTAGTAAATGATGATATCACAGGCTAGTTCCGGCAGGACACAGAATAAAATCCCGTTGTATGACCGATCACGAAGAGCACAGGACATCTCCTCCAATCTAGTCAGACAGGAGCTGGAACTGTGGCTGATTGCATCTCCCTCCCCCCCCTCATCACAAGATATGTGACCAGAGTGAGACTGGCAGAATTACTACCTGTGCACATGCATAAATCTCGCACGTGGCGTGCCGCCGCATCCCGAACGGTGTTTACTGCTCATTTCGCCGCGCCCGGCGAAGCCCCAGACTTTTAATTACAAACTCGCAGCAGCGAGTATAACAACGCATCGTAGAAAAGAGCCACCGAAAGCCGCTCTGCCCCGCGCATACATTACCTCTAATACAAATTATCTTCATTAACCCCAGAATAAGCCCGCGGCGCTCTGCGGCCGACGCTACACACACGTCCCGCAGAGCTTAATTAGGAGGAAATAAAAAAACAGGTCTTATTTTAGCACAAAAGGCTCCACGGGTGTTTAATATTTAAAGCAGCAATGGGGGGGGGGAATAAAAAAAAAAAAAAAAGTCAAATTTCCTCTGAAAATATGGATATTGGAGTCTAAAATAACTATGAGCAAACCAAAGGGCTCCACCAAGCTAAGCGAGCAGGAAAAGTTCCAGCGAAGGTTCAACACACAGAAATCAAAATTCACCCAACTTGGTGGCCAAAGTGAATTTAAGGAATAAGAAATAAATATTTCTCGCCTCAAAAGCATCTTATTTCAGTTTGATTGACTGCACATTGAATGGCTCCAGCTCATTTTTCTTCTTGGAGACGTGGGAAGAGGAGTTCCAGCCCGGGGTAGAACATCCAATAACCACGTCTCACCAGCGTGTACTGTATTAATAAAAATATGTCAGTTGCTTGGTTGATTGCACATTGAATGACCCACCAGCATATTTTTCGTCTAATTCCCATTTCGGGCTAAGAAAGGTTTCAGCTGGGGTACAACATCCAATGACCATGTTTCACCCAACGGGGCCATCAAAACTTAGTATTTAAAAAGTGGAAAATTTCTCCTCCAACTTTTCATATATCCATTGATGGTAGAAATGACATTTGTCTTCTTGGGGACTTCAGCAGTGAAATCTATGTCAAAAGAATCTCCAGTTTAGGCCAAGAACGGTTCCAGTGGTGGTGCCATACGCAGAAACCAAGACAGGCCACCAAAAAGGCATTTAGTAAATAAAATGTAATTTTAGTTTGGTTTTGGCTGGTTGCACATTGAACGACTCACTAACTTGTCTTCTTGGAGATGTCCACCTAATTTCCATTTCCAAAAGTTCCAGCTGGGGTACAACACCCAATGACCATGTTTCACCCAACGGGGCCATCAAAAGTTAGTATTTAAAAAGTGGAAAATTTCTCCTCCAACTTTTGATATATCCGTTGATGGTAGAAATGACATTTGTCTTCTTGGGGACTTCAGCAGTGAAATCTACGTCAAAAGAATCTCCAGTTTGGGCCAACAACGGATCCAGTGGTGGTGCCATACGCAGAAACCAAGACAGGCCACCAAAAAGGCATTTAGTAAATAAAATGTAATTTTAGTTTGGTTTTGGCTGGTTGCACATTGAATGACTCACTAACTTGTCTTCTTGGAGATGTCCGCCTAATTTCCATTTCCAAAAGTTCCAGCTGGGGTACAACACCCAATGACCACCCTTCACACAACAGGGTCCCCTTCATGTATTATTAAAAAAATGGAAAAGTTATTCCCCACCTTTTCATATGTGGTTTTAATTGATAGCAAATATAAAAACTTTGTATTCTCAGGGATTTCAGCAGAAAAATTTAGGTCACCAGAATCTCCACTCCCATTAGGGCTTTTGCCCTGGATGATGTTCTTCCTGCTCCTTGTGATTCAGTGTTATGGCCAAGCATTGGCCCACTGGACATTATATGCCAGGTGGTGGTGTACCATCAATGTGGGATTGGGCGACAGTCTGAAACGTTTATGGTCCGTTTTTGGACGTTATTATAATCACACCATTGTGACCAGGGATTGTCCACACTGTTCTTGTTGCTCCTGCTCCTTGTGATTCAGTGTTATGGCCAAGCATTGGCCCACTGGACATTATATGCCAGGTGGTGGTGTACCATCAATGTGGGATTGGGTGCGACAGTATGTGAAACGTTTATGGTCCGTTTTTGGACGTTATTATAATCACACCATTGTGACCAGGGATTGTCCACACTGCCCTAACGGGTGTATGTACCTACCTTTTTCCCTTGTGGCCTTCTGGTGTTTCCCACCAAGTATAAGCCTCCCCCTCCGTCTTAAAGACTACAAGTGATGTGGCTATGATCTAATCTCTCAGGTGTAAGAAATTACGTATACCAGTGTCATTTTAAGATATACAAATAGTCCCAGAGGAAGCGACTGTAGTCGCGAAACATGTTGGGCAACTTTTCCAGTTTTTGAATGTCCCTCACCCCCCCCCCCCATAGGATCATCTTGGTGGTTTATGTCTACACTACATCACTGGCTGTTATCCTTCAATATATGGTGGGCTCTGGGACATTCATTGTGGGTAGAACGTACAACTGACTTATCTTAAATGGTTTACGTGTGACGAAATGTCAAAAAAAGAAATACTGATTTTTACTATTCTGTGTATGTAGGTTCTGTGCCCATAAAGTCCATTCAGACAACTCCCTTCATTAAACAGCACCAGAATCTCCAGTTCAAGCCAAGATAGGTTCCAGTGGGGATACAACATTCAGAAACCAAACTCTACCCAACCTGGGCACCAAAATGCATCTAATGAATAAGATTTATCTCCTCAAAATCTCATTTCAGTTTGGTTTGGTTGAATGCTCAATGAATGACGCACTAGCTTATTTTTCCTTGAGTTTTCCACCTCATTTCCGGTTCCACCCATAAAAAGCTTCAACAAGACCACCAAACTGTTAATAACCAAATGAAAAATGTCTTCGTCAACTTTACATATTTTGGTTGATGTCAAATATTACAACCTGGTCTTCTCTGGGACTTCAGCAGTAAAATCTATTTCACCAGAATATCCAGTTCAAACCAAGGTGGGTTCCAGTGGGGTTAGAACATCCAGAAACCAAACTCTACCCAACTTGAGCACCTGAATGCATTTAATAATTAAAATTTAAGTATTTCTCTCCTCAAAAGCTCACATTTCAGTTTGGCTGATTGTTCAGTGAATAACTCTTGGAGACTTCCACCTCATTTCCGTGTTCCAACCATGAAAAGTTCCAGCCAGGGCACAACATCCATTGACCACACTTCACCCAACAAAGCCACCAAACTATTATCAAAGTGGATAATTTCTCCCCCAACAATTCATATTTTGGTTTGGTTGATGGCAAATACTATACACTTATTTGTGGTCTCTGGAACTTCAGTGGTAAAATCTATGCCACCAGAACCCCTCGGTTCAAGCCAAGAAATTGTCCAGTGGGGGTACAACACCCAAAAACCAAGAATCACCCAACCTGGCTGCAAAAAATTCTTTAAAAAAATTCTAATATTTCTCCACTCAAAATATATTTCCATTTTGTTTGGTTGGTTACACTGTGAACCTCTCTGGGAGAAGTCCTACCTCATTTCCAGTTCCATCCATGATGGTTATGTTTCACTCAACAGGGCCACCAAAATGAATTAAAAAGTTATCTCCCAACTTTTCATATTTGGCCTGGTTGGCCATATTGAAGAACACACGGCCATATTTTCTAACCAGGCACTCTAGAAATGAAATGTATCCCACCAGAATCCCCAGTTCAACACAAGAAAAATGTTAGCACCCCATGACCAAGTTAGTACCCCTAAAACACGTTTGGTTGATGCTGCACTTACCACCACAAGGACATACATACACACTATACTGTATAAACCAAAATTGGCCTTTAAAACGATACTCAAGAAATGGACAGAGCTTCTGCTCATATATGCACTTCCGTCTTCCGGCTTGAAATCTGCGAGGGAATTGGGTACAGCGTGCCACCAGCTCACTGCATAAAAGGATAAACGAGCACCATGGCGGAGTGTACTGGGCCACCAACGGGAAAACCCCACTGGCTAGATCAACCTACCACAGTCCTTGACCACCTTGGGAGTCTCATTCCTGCCATAGACGTAAAACCTTTAAGCTCTTGCTCTGCAGTCTCTGGGATTTACCTCACCGGTTTTATTTTCATCACCGACCAATACGGTTCCCTGTATGACTCTTGCGGGCGGATAATCTGCTGAAACATTACGGCTTTCCCATAATTCCCTGCAAGGCAAAAGAGAGCTGGTGCTACTAAGCCACACGACTATTGTACTGGACCATGACCAGTGCTATGGAACTGCAGGACACAGGTGAGAAGTTGTCAAGGTCCTAAAGTGGACCTGTCAACGCATGTAATGGGTCACACTTCCGGGTCTTTATTGCATCTCACAGCACCCCCCACCCAACAATCCCTGCATCATCTTTTCTCTCCAGTAGGATGGAGCCATCTTTATTCAGGCATCATCTAGGGTCACCATCTACGTCCTGGACAGAGAGGCCGGCTCAGAGCAAGCAATCATGTCAGTCCCAGTTCCTGTGCAGTTCTGGACTGTGACTTGCTACAATGTTGCAACGTTGAAGTCTTTTAATGATAAAAGGTGGGGCTTTTCTGAAAAGCGATAAAATATAGATTTTTTGTAACATGTCAGGATTTCTGCATGCAGGCTTCTAAAGGTACTGAAAGGTCCACTACCAATAAAAACACTGAAATCGCCAAGCTGTAGAAAGCCTCGGCTCCAAGTCATAAGCACGCCGCGTTTAGAATGCGGCAAGACCTCCACAAACGCCTCTTCTTTGTGCCTCGTTCTTTCATTCAGAGCCGTCAGCGATTTGTAGAAGTTGCTCTGTTGCCGGCCAGCTGTCACCCCCCCCACCCCCCCCGGCTCCGAAAAAGATCACAAATCGCTGATGTCCCGCATTTATTGTCTGGCGGTACAGTCGCTATTTCCAATTATGCAAAACCGCCGAACGCCAGGACAGGGGTAAAAAGGCAGCAGATTGAGCCTGTGCGGCGGAAGCCATTATAGCGCGGTCTGGAGGTCAGAAAAAAGCGGCGACATTAAATGACACCACCCCTTTTTATTTATTTTTCTCCTCTCCTTTCATTTTCACGCTACATATTAATAATGGCGTCTGGCGAGAGGCCATCCCATCTCTCCTTTTATCTGGAAAAGCGGCGACGGACCTGCTGACCTCTCGCCGTGTCATCCACTCGCTGATCCTATTTCACGCTTCATTCAGAAGGAAGATTAGCCGGATTTTTTTTTTTTACTCCCTCATCTCAGGTATTAAACGATTTAATTCTCAGAGGGATTTGGCGGACGCCGGCATCCAGAAATAGACAGCAGTCCGCGTTCTACGCCCCACCGAAGTGCCCTTGTTCGACATCTGCATACAATGGCGAGCGTTCGCGCCGGCTGACCCCAGCGGATGATGTTACAAAAGAAAAGAATTGACGGAGGATTTGCGGTGGAGCCCGTGACCCCGCCTGCCGCGTATAATAATAAAACCGAGGATAACGCCAGGGAGAGGGCGTGCAAATGAGAATTCTACTGAAATGTGGAATCCATCAGATACAGGACTGAGAAACTCCAGGGTCTGGGGGGGTCAGGGGGGGGGGGATCAGATTTAAACTTCAGCTACAGCTAACCTATATGGAAAACTCATCCCGACGATGTGAGGCAAGAAGACTGCCACTTATTTGTTTTTATGAGATCGAGTTGTGTTCACGTTTTCGCACCCTCTGGCAGAAATGGTGACATTTTGGCATTAATATTGAAAACATGACGGATCTGCCAAAAAACTGTCTTTTATTTAAGGATCGCGATCATACGAATTTATTATCACATAGTTTGGCTCCTATTTAAAAAACAGAGATCACCTTAAGGGCCCGGATCAAAAGTTTACACGCCCCCCCCCCCCGGAATGTTCGGCTTTGGTACAGATGCACAAGGTGACACACACACACACGCGTGTAAAATGGCAATTAAAGGTTCATTTCCCACATCTGTGGCTTTGTAAATTGGGCCTCTTTCACCCGGGCGTTGTGTATGTCCATTTTTCACCTGTCCTTTTACAGACGAAAAACGGACCCCGTGCGTGTCTATGGATGAACATCTTTTTTATATCCATTAATGTCCGTTTTTTTTGAACGGAAGAAAACCCTATTTTTCTTCTGAAAAAAAGCCCAAGAGCAGATGAAAAACAGATGTCAAAAGATGACAAAAAAAAAAAAAATGGATGAAAAAAAAAAAAAAAAGAAAGAAAGAAAAGGAAGAAAAAAAAAAACCCGGGCAAAAATAAAAACTTGGATGAAAAAAAAACGGACAAAAAAAAACATGTCAACGGATGAAAAAAAAAAAAACAGATAAAAAAAAACCCAGATCAGAAAAAAAACCAGTTTAAAAAAAAAAAACAAACACCGGATCAAAAAAACAAAAAACAAACACCGGATCAAAAAAAAAAAAAAAAAACACCGGATCAAAAAAAACCCCACCAAATCAGAAAAAAAAACCGGACAAAAAAAAGACAGAAAAAAACCAGACGAAAAAAAAACTGACGAAAAAAACAGACGAAAAAACAGATGAAAACTCATCCGAAAAAATGTGACTGAACTGAAGAAAAAAAAAAAAAAAAAAATGAACCGCCCACATGAAAGGACCATTAGTCTGTGTATAGTCAGTGAGTGTGTTGGCTCTCGTGTGGATGCACTGAGCAGGCTAGATACTGAGCCATGGGGAGCAGAAAAGAACTGTCAAAAAGACCTGCGTAACAAGGTAATGGGATTTTATAAAGATGGAAAAAGATATAAAAAGATATTGAAAGCCTTGAATACGCCGGTCAGTGCTGTCCAATCACTTGAGAAGTGGAAAGTTCGGGGATCTCTTGATACGAAGCCAAAGTCATCAAACCAATTCTTTATATTAGGATTCACGTTACTTCTATTTTTGATTCCTATACCAGCCAGGCACTCGGGTATTCTAGACACGTGCCCTGCTGAATCATGGGAGATGAGATCCATAAAAAGGACAAGTTCAGCGATTTCCAGCGCACGGCTATTATTCTGCTGCTAGATGTCCTCAGCCTGATGGCCAGAAACTTTCAAACCACTTCCTCAGAGACCAGGTCACCTTGGACCCGCCCCCCCCAGCATGGACAGTGAAAGGAGAAGCAGCACAGTGAGGAGCTCATCTGACACTCTGCTCTCACCTCCTATCAGCATGATTGGCTCCTTGTGCTGCTTCTAACTCTCACACTCCAGCCCTGCTGTAAAGGAGCCGATACCTGATCACATTCAGGTACTTACACTGCTGGTACAAAGTAATGTAGCAATGTGAGGATTACATTGGCGCACTCCTTTGTGTCTTCTATCTGCTTGGAGTTGATAGTCTCCTCTGTGTGCAATGAGCTCCGGACGTGGCGAGATCCCTCTCCAACCTGTCATCTCTCCCCCGAGGACACGGCTCAGTCAGTCTCCCTCTAGATGGTGTTAATGACCTCCATCTCGCCGCTACATTTAATACAGACAATCTAAACAGATCACGACCCCATTTATGGAGCCCAGCCGGGGGCAGCAAGAGGGGCAATCTCCCAATTATCTCTGTCACTCAATATCCCGATTCTCGATTCCAGAGACGCCGCAGAAGACACGGCTCCACCGACAATGAGAGGCAGCATGAGCCACCGTGACATCACTACACCCCAGTATACATGTGTACCAGTGTGACGGGGGGGAGGGGACATTAGAGTGTAAGCTCCTCTGGTACAGAGACTGATGTGACTGTGGGGGAGGGGACATTAGAGTGTAAGCTCCTCTGGTACAGAGACTGATGTGACTGTGGGGGAGGGGACACTAGAGTGTCAGCTCCTCTGATACAGAGACTGATGTGACTGTGGGGGGGGGGGGGGCACTAGAGTGTAAGCTCCTCTGGTACAGAGACTGATGTGACTGTGGGGGAGGGGACATTAGAGTGTAAGCTCCTCTGGTACAGAGACTGATGTGACTGCGGGGGAGGGGACATTAGAGTGTAAGCTCCTCTGGTACAGAGACTGATGTGACTGCGGGGGAGGGGACATTAGAGTGTAAGCTCCTCTGGTACAGAGACTGATGTGACTGCCGGGGGGGGGGGGCACTAGAGTGTAAGCTCCTCTGGTACAGAGACTGATGTGACTGTGGGGGAGGAGACATTAGAGTGTAAGCTCCTCTGGTACAGAGACTGATGTGACTGTGGGGGGGGACATTAGAGTGTAAGCTCCTCTGGTACAGAGACCGATGTGACTGTGGGGAGGGGGCATTAGAGTGTAAGCTCCTCTGGTACAGAGACTGATGTGACTGTGGGGGAGGGGACATTAGAGTGTAAGCTCCTCTGGTACAGAGACTGATGTGACTGTGGGGGAGGGGACATTAGAGTGTAAGCTCCTCTGGTACAGAGACCGATGTGACTGTGGGGAGGGGGCATTAGAGTGTAAGCTCCTCTGGTACAGAGACTGATGTGACTGTGGGGGAGGGGACATTAGAGCGTAAGCTCCTCTGGTACAGAGACTGATGTGACTGTGGGGGGGGACATTAGAGTGTAAGCTCCTCTGGTACAGAGACCGATGTGACTGTGGGGAGGGGGCACTAGGGTGTAAGCTCTTCTGGTACAGAGACTGATATGACTGTGGGGGAGGGGACAGAGTGTAAGCTCCTCTGGTACAGAGACTGATATGACTGTGGGGGAGGGGACAGAGTGTAAGCTCCTCTGGTACAGAGACTGATGTGACTGTGGGGGAGGGGACATTAGAGTGTAAGCTCCTCTGGTACAGAGACTGATATGACTGTGGGGGAGGGGACAAAGTGTAAGCTCCTCTGGTACAGAGACTGATGTGACTGGCTCAGTATTCTCTGTACAGCGCTGCGGTATATGTCAGAGCTATATAAAAGTGTGTATGTGGGGGGGGGGGGGGTTGGTCTTGGTAGGCGATCTCCTGTTCAGCAGACAGTCTTGGAAGAATGAATCCCCATTAGCTCATATGGGGGGTCTGGGAAGAATCCATTCTTTGGAGACAGATTACTGATGACCCCTCTGTCTCTCCCATTGTGTTTTTGTTGCGCAAAGAACCCGGGTTGTCAGGGTGCGACGGAAGCTTGCTGGGAACGGAGGACAAAACGTAGAGACCCCCCAGCTAGAGGGACAATATTATAGTGGGATCTGATGATGAAATGAAGTTGTGGGGAAGAAGGGCCAGGCAGTGCAGGCAGATGCCCAAGGCACCCAATAGAAGCAGGGTGGACTCAGAATACATCTGGGGGTTCATTATTTCAAACAAAAAAAACCCCCTAGGCCACGAGATATTTGGATTTCTGCCCTCTAGGGTAGCTCTTAGCTCATCCACAACAAGAAAATGCTGAGCCACCCCATACCTCATACCTCCATGGTGGAATTCCATCCTGATAAGTTGGAGGTTAGACCATTAGGCCTGCAAAGTGGCCGACTAAACATCATGTGAGTGACAGGTCCTCTTCAGTGTGCTGGAAGGGGCCAGGTCTCAGTATAGCAGCATTGAGTGATTTGATGCTGGAAATCAGATGAAATGTAATTCCTGGTTGTGCTGACCAAAGGAGGATCACTGTCTGCAAAGGTCAGAACAGCCAGAAACAAATCCTCAGAAACAGAAGCTGCGTGATCTTAACCTGGAAGCTGGAACCGGGGGAGCTCAGCATGGAAGCTGGAACGGGGGGAGCGCAGCACGGAAGCTGGAACGGGGGGAGCGCGGCACGGAAGCTGGAACCGGGGGAGCGCGGCACGGAAGCTGGAACCGGGGGAGCGCGGCACGGAAGCTGGAACCGGGGGAGCACGGCACAGAAGCTGGAACCGGGGGAGCGCGGCACGGAAGCTGGAACCGGGGGAGCGCGGCACGGAAGCTGGAACCGGGGGAGCGCGGCACAGAAGCTGGAACCGGGGGAGCGCGGCACAGAAGCTGGAACCGGGGGAGCGCGGCACAGAAGCTGGAACCGGGGGAGCGCGGCACAGAAGCTGGAACCGGGGGAGCGCGGCACAGAAGCTGGAACCGGGGGAGCGCGGCACAGAAGCTGGAACCGGGGGAGCGCGGCACAGAAGCTGGAACCGGGGGAGCGCAGCACAGAAGCTGGAACCGGGGGAGCGCAGCACAGAAGCTGGAACCGGGGGAGCGCAGCACAGAAGCTGGAACCGGGGGAGCGCAGCACAGAAGCTGGAACCGGGGGAGCGCAGCACAGAAGCTGGAACCGGGGGAGCGCAGCACAGAAGCTGGAACCGGGGGAGCGCAGCACAGAAGCTGGAACCGGGGGAGCGCAGCACAGAAGCTGGAACCGGGGGAGCGCAGCACAGAAGCTGGAACCGGGGGAGCGCAGCACAGAAGCTGGAACCGGGGGAGCGCAGCACAGAAGCTGGAACCGGGGGAGCGCAGCACAGAAGCTGGAACCGGGGGAGCGCAGCACAGAAGCTGGAACCGGGGGAGCGCAGCACAGAAGCTGGAACCGGGGGAGCGCAGCACAGAAGCTGGAACTGGGGGAGCGCAGCACAGAAGCTGGAACTGGGGGAGCGCAGCACAGAAGCTGGAACTGGGGGAGCGCAGCACGGAAGCTGGAACTGCGGGATCTCAGCACAGAAGCTGGAACTGGGGGAGCTCAGCACAGAAGCTGGAACTGGGGGAGCTCAGCACAGAAGCTGGAACTGGGGGAGCTCAACACGGAAGCTGGAACTGGGGGAGCGCAGCACAGAAGCTGGAACTGGGGGAGCTCAGCACGGAAGCAGCAACTTTTGGAGAGTGTGATGAACCAGGTAGTGCCATGGCTGGGATTTGAACTGACAACCCTAGTGCTGGAGTGCTAACCACTTAGCCGCTGTGCTGCCTATGTATATGCCAGTCTGAAAGATGGTTGGTCCATACACATATCGTTCTGACTTTACCTATCCAGGCAGGTAGGTTCGTCCACTACGCAGCTCTTAGTAGAGTTACCAAATCTGTCTGTGTGTGAGCAACCAAGAAACCTGTTAAAAAAAATTAAAAAGCATCTACCTGTAAGCCAAGTCATGACTAGTTCACTTTATTGGCCGTTTACTTCTCAGCTGGCAGCCATGTTTGTGCTGCTTACCATCCCAGCGTGTGGCGGCAAGTTCGAGAACGGGCAAATGCCTCATTGCTTGCCATTCACAGCCAGACATCCCCCTGTCATTGACCAACACTGCCCCATCCCCAATCAGATCACATGACTTCACAGGACCAGACCCAATGGGATTAATGCATCAGACCCACCTGCAGCCAATGGTAGGAGACATTCCAGTGGGTGCTGTGCCGACGCCTGGTCGCGTGCGTCTCCCGGCATAGGAGCGGTGTACAAGCAGGTCCCTACACAGCGGGGCCCAGTCTGTGCCAAGGATGTGATGAACTTGGCTGAGGATCGGAATTCCACACATGACATCCGCCTTCGTATGTGACAGATAGACACAGTTACCTGGCCGCACACGCCGTCTGGAGCTTGTTAAATCACACGGCCTGCCAAGAATCTACATAGCCTGCGTGACGCGGGCAGAAAAACAGAAAGGCAGCCCCCGCAGCAGGCACACCCCTTCCACTCACATGTAATTATACAAATAGGGGTCCCTGCCTAAGAACCCCAACATTGCAGCGTCTGCTTCTCAATCTACTCCCCAAAGTCCTCATTCAGATTCCTGATACAGTGACTGTGCTTTACACTTCCTCTATGGGGGAGAATTACTAAAATCTGGGGCAGCCGTGCATAGTAACCAATCAGCTTCCAGGGTTTATTGTCAAGGCGTAAAGTGGTTGTAATCCACAGACATGAACAAAGCACATCTCTCTATGGTGTGGACTTGCCTCAGTCCACAGCACGAAGTGTCATTTCTGTCTGCTGCCTCCTTCCTTTGCGATCAGCAGGAGTCACAAAGTTTTCCTGACACCAAGAGAAAAATAGTGACAGGGGAGGGAGCTCTAGCTGATTGACAACCTGATCTCCATTCTCTCTAAAAAAAATCTCTAAAAGAAAGTGATGGGGAGAGAGGAGGGATCTCCAGCACACACAAGGAAAATAAAACGAGCGCACCGGCCTAGCGCATTACCCCAGATACAAATCGCATAGCAAGTAACAGTCACGGAGTACGTATTCCACAGAGAACCAAAGGCCCCGATATCAAAGAAGTGCCATCTGAGGGCCAACTAAAGGCTGACACGTTTCGAGGGGAACCCCTCTTCCTCAGAGCCAACTGGGTTCCACTGAAAAACTGTATACAGTCTCTCACACCCATGCGCAGGAGCTTTTGACATGATCTCATTGTTGATCTCCAGCACACAGCCTGAGATTGAGAGCCTCAGCTCTGTTCCTGTGTGCAGTGTGAAGGAGGTGACCCTTCCCATCAACTGAGCTCAGCAAAGAAACTTCATCTCCCGCCCCCCTGCTTTCTCAAAGCGCTGAAAAAATTATACACTTTGAATGGCTGTAGAGAAGAGAAGTCTACAGATAAACAGGTACAACTTATGCTGAGGCCGCTCACTTCACTGGGTATACAGACGGGTTTACAACCACTTTAACTGAACAAGCTGAAGTGAGACGCTGATTGGCTGCCATGCACAGCTGCACCAGACTCTGTGTGCTCCAGTTTTAGTAAATTTCCCCCAATGGGTCAGGTCTGACCAGGCTGAAAGCAATGAGCTCTGTGCAAAGGCTCCAGCACCAACCATTACGGGAGACAGGGAAGGAGCAGAGAAAAGTGCTGCTCTCGCTAGGCAGAGGAGAATCTCTTCACTTCCTGTCTTGGTGACACGCAGGGCTGCTGTTAGAAACCACAGGGCCCCATGGAGCCAAGCCAACGGGGCCAAAGCCAACAGGGCCAAAGCCAACCGGGCCAAAAGCCAACCGGGCCAAAAGCCAACCGGGCCAAAAGCCAACCGGGCCAAAAGCCAACCGGGCCAAAAGCCAACCGGGCCAAAAGCCAACCGGGCCAAAAGCCAACAGGGCCAAAAGCCAACAGGGCCAAAAGCCAACAGGGCCAAAAGCCAACAGGGCCAAAAGCCAACAGGGCCAAAAGCCAACAGGGCCAAAAGCCAACAGGACCAAAACCCAACAGGACCAAAGCCAACAGAGCCACCCACCCCAAACCCCCCACCCCCCCCCCAAAATAAATAAAATAAACAGTTATGAATGAGCACAATGGTTGATCAATACAGATCAGTCATTGTGTTCATTCATGAAAGGAAGGGCCTAGTAAATGTGACATTTACCAGACCCTACCTCTTCCTCTCCATCTTGAAGGATCCTATTGTGTGCTTCCAGCTGCGGGTGGGAAGGAGCGGAGGAAAGCCCGCAGCACTGCGGGGGTGGGGGCATACAGGGGGGCCTGGGCAGCAGGGGGAAATGTATGGCGCACAGGGAGGGCGATCGGGTGCAGCAGGAGGAAGTTACTGGAACCAATCCCCTGTATGGCTCTCTCTGCAGCAGCTGAAAGCTAATGGAGGGAGAAGAGAGGAAGCCAGCTTTCAGCTGCTGCAGAGAGGGCCATACAGGGGAACGGTTCCGTATTTGCCCCCCCCCCCCAGCAATCACCCTTCCTGCCCACATCTGATTCACCCAGCTGATTGGGCCCCCCCCTTCTGACTTGGGCCCCGTACAGGAGTATGGTGCTACTCCCTTATCCATGGCCCTGGTGACATGGTTATTGAGTGAAGAATTCCTCAATGGGGACACAGGTAACAATCCTCAACCCCTCCCCAAAGATAATACTTGATATTAGGATCCGGTGTCGTTGGCACGTCCTGGAACCACGTCGGCATCACCATCACCCCCCTATAGGTGTTGTGTGGGAGTGCGCAGCACGGCGAGTCTCGCTTCCCTTTGATTCCTATTTCCCTATTTTTTCTCTTTCTATACACAGGTTGGCCGTACTGTTTATACCACCGCAGACCCCTCTACATTGTACTGTGTGCCTATAGGAAGAGTCATTGTACTGGGTGCCTATAGGAAGAGTCATTGTACTGGGTGCCTATAGGAAGAGTCATTGTACTGGGTGCCTATAGGAAGAGTCATTGTACTGGGTGCCTATAGGAAGAGTCATTGTACTGGGTGCCTATAGGAAGAGTCATTGTACTGGGTGCCTATAGGAAGAGACATTGTACTGGGTGCCTATAGGAAGAGTCATTGTACTGGGTGACTATAGGAAGAGTCATTGTACTGGGTGCCTATAGGAAGAGTCATTGTACTGGGTGCCTATAGGAAGAGTCATTGTACTGGGTGCCTATAGGAAGAGTCATTGTACTGGGTGCCTATAGGAAGAGTCATTGTACTGGGTGCCTATAGGAAGAGACATTGTACTGGGTGCCTATAGGAAGAGTCATTGTACTGGGTGACTATAGGAAGAGTCATTGTACTGGGTGCCTATAGGAAGAGTCATTGTACTGGGTGCCTATAGGAAGAGTCATTGTACTGGGTGCCTATAGGAAGAGTCATTGTACTGGGTGCCTATAGGAAGAGTCATTGTACTGGGTGACTATAGGAAGAGTCACTGTACTGGGTGCCTATAGGAAGAGTCACTGTACTGGGTGCCTATAGGAAGAGTCACTGTACTGGGTGCCTATAGGAAGAGTCATTGTACTGGGTGCCTATAGGAAGAGTCATTGTACTGGGTGCCTATAGGAAGAGACATTGTACTGGGTGCCTATAGGAAGAGACATTGTACTGGGTGCCTATAGGAAGAGTCATTGTACTGGGTGCCTATAGGAAGAGTCATTGTACTGGGTGCCTATAGGAAGAGTCATTGTACTGGGTGACTATAGGAAGAGTCATTGTACTGGGTGCCTATAGGAAGAGTCATTGTACTGGGTGCCTATAGGAAGAGTCATTGTACTGGGTGCCTATAGGAAGAGACATTGTACTGGGTGACTATAGGAAGAGTCATTGTACTGGGTGCCTATAGGAAGAGTCATTGTACTGGGTGCCTATAGGAAGAGTCATGATTGGACATCTCCCTTTCCGCAACCTCTACCCTCGCCGCTTCTCCAATCTGCAGACATGAGGCGGATTCGCACACTTCGATAATCCTCTTATTGGAATGCCGATGGTCCTCCTGATGGAGGTTTCTCCGATTTGTATTGGAACGGCACATAGGCTGCTTTACTCTCTTTTCGGAGGTCACCCCACCGAATTGTGTCACTAAAGATAAAAAGCAGCGCAGGCAGCAATCACCAGTCTGTGCCGGAAATGCGCAACTGCAAGAAGGAACAGCAAATGTTCTATCCACGTCAAAAACGACTTTCAGATACAAGTGACTCAAATACGCATTAGGTCTAATAAACCATGAGGCCTGACATTAAAACAGCAAAATAATGAATCGCCATGCGTGTAAAATGCGTCATACGCGTCAGAATAGGACAATCTGTATTTGTGACAATTAAAAAAAGAGTACGTATATTTTCGCACATGCAATAAGTGCGTTAGTACACCACGTGGCAAGCGGTGCAGATCTCACACTCTGTTCACTACAACACAATGGATCTGAACCCAAAATACCCCGGAGCTTGCCAAAAACCATACTTGGTGACTTATAAAAATAAAAAATAAAAATAACCAAATTAAAAAAAAAAAAAAAAAAAAAAAAGCAAAACAAAACAAAAACAATGACAAAAAATAAAGCAAACCAAGACCAAAAAAATAAAGCAAACCAAGACAAAAAAAAATAAAGCAAACCAAGACAAAAAAAAAAAAAATAAAGCAAACCAAGACCAAAAAAATGAAAAAAGCAAACCAAGACAAAAAAAAATAAAGCAAACCAAGACCAAAAAAATGAAAAAAGCAAACCAAGACAAAAAAAAATCAAGCAAACCAAGACCAAAAAAATGAAAAAAGCAAACCAAGACAAAAAAAAATAAAGCAAACCAAGACAAAAAAAAATAAAGCAAACCAAGACCAAAAAAATGAAAAAAGCAAACCAAGACAAAAAAAAATAAAGCAAACCAAGACCAAAAAAATGAAAAAAGCAAAACAAGACAAAAAAAAATAAAGCAAACCAAGACCAAAAAAATGAAAAAAGCAAACCAAGACAAAAAAAAATAAAGCAAACCAAGACCAAAAAAAAATAAAGCAAACCAAGACAAAAAAAATGAAAAAAGCAAACCAAGACAAAAAAAAATAAAGCAAACCAAGACCAAAAAAAAATAAAGCAAACCAAGACAAAAAAAATGAAAAAAGTAAAACAAGACAAAAAAAATAAAGCAAACCAAGACCAAAAAAAAAATAAAGCAAACCAAGACAAAAAAAATGAAAAAAGCAAAAAACAAGACAAAAAAAAATAAAGCAAAGCAAGACCAAAAAAAAATAAAGCAAACCAAGACAAAAAAAAGCAAAATAAAAAAGCAACCCAAAAAAAAAAGGAAAACAGAAAAAGAAACAAAACAAAAAAAGCAAAACAAAAAGAGCAAAACAAAAAACAAGGAAGTCACAAGTTCATGGAAGGAGGAGGCAGGGTTACATGACGTCATCACGCCAGGAAGTCCAGTGGCAGCCATCTTACACATGCTGTTTCCACAGAAGTTTATCCTTAAGGGGGCAATCTGTTTTCATGTATAAAGAGAAAAAAAAAAAGACCCATTGCTCTACCTACGTGTAAATCTGCCAGGAATTGTATTAAAAAAACTAATATTACACACTCATAAGCAGAAGATGAAACTGCGCCATATACAAAAGTCGGTCAAATTCCTCCTCTGAAGACACTTGTGTGACGATGTCAGCATAGCTCCGCCCTGACTAGTTTCGTCAACAGTTTGCACATAGTTTCTCTGTTACAATGTTACACTCTCCTCCACCAACAGTTAATTGGGCCCATTGCGTTGTCCCTTCATCTGCTATGTACTGTCCTCTGCCCAACCAAGAGGCGGTGAGTCATTTCCGTCATCTACGCCGCGCACTAGCGAGTCAGACTGCAGCGCAGACCTTCAATCATTTTGACAAAGCGAAATTTAAATCACATCCCCAATTAGTCAGTAATTGCTACGACGACAGTGCCAAGACGAATGCCGCGCGCCTCCGTGCCAAAACTGGCAGAGTAAAAAAAAAAAACCGGCCTTCGGGGCGATCACAGGGTGCGGTGTAATTAAGTGTCTGACACCCGCAGCGCGACGCACCCGCCATGTTTGTAAAGACGCCAATCAGTTTAATCTGGAAATGGCAGAGCGCGGTGCGGGAACGGGTTTATAATGCAGACGTGGCGACCGCGATCACTCTTGGATCACAAAGATGGCCTATTACGGCACAGCACGCGAGGTGCTTGTACAACGCCAAAGGCAACGCAAGTCAATGTAGAGGAGGCCGACCCCATAATGGGATTTCAGCTTCTTCAGGAGATTTACGTCACGGAGTACAAAGCTTGCTGCAGATTCAGTCCGTAGAAGAGGTGGACTTTGGCCTCCAGCTTGGGGGACTACATGCCACCAATGCCACCAAGGCCTAGAGAGCCGCAGTCCCAGACAAGGTACACAGCAGAACTGGAGAGCGTTGGGACTTGGACCCAGATGAGCCTCCTAGCAGGGCGCAGCCTTTATTTCGGACTCCGTTCCCGGCTGTGCATTTTTGATCAGGTGGTTGCATGGTTGTGCCCAGAAGGATCTGCAACTCGGGTTCAGCCTTGTGACCCATTAACCACACAGCCAGGTCCCTGACCTCCACCGCTGAGAAGCAACACAGCTCAGTCCACGATACACCCCCCGGATTGCAGATAGGGCTCTCACTCTGCACTTCCCCCCCTCCTGTCAGCATGCTTCCAGTGTTAGACTGACAGCAGAGTACAATGCCATACGGCCTGATCGATAACACCGATCATGCTGTGCTGCTCAACGGGATGTTCTAATAGGAATTCATGATTTATAAATGGACGCGTAATTACGGCATTACCTGACCAGTAGGCTGCTGCCATGTTTAAATTCTGAAATGTATATTTTTCTAATCAGAAGGAAAATCCATCCAGACAGGGCCGGGGCATGGGGTGGGCAGGAGGGGCGGCACTGTGCTATCATGTGAGGGGAGGGGGTACCACGAGGAGATTGGGGAGAGGGGATTTGTGTCGGGAGGGAGAATGTGGGGGGCAGCAGGGGGTAGGAATTGTTCTAGGAGAGAAATTTTGGGGAGGCACTAGGAGTTGTGTTGAGGGAGGATTTGGATGGGGGGGGGTGCTAGAAAAGGGCAATATGGTTAGGGATTTACGCCAGGAGGGGAATTTTTGTGGGGGATTGGACTAGTTAGTAGGGATGATTGGGGGCATTTGTGCTAGGAGGAGAAATTTGGGGGGATTTGTGCTAGGATGGGGCATTGGGGGAAGGGAATCTGTGCTGGGAAGAGGGGTTTCGTGGAGGGGGGGGGGGGGGGGGTGAGGGTGGATTTGTGCTTGGAAGGGAAATTTGAGAGGCAGAATATTTGTGCCAAGAGGAAGTATTTGAGGGGTGGGGGGTTGGGAGAGAGATTTGTGCTAGATGGAGAAATTAATTTTTTTCGGGGGGATGTAGGGATGATTGAGGGTATTTGATTGTAAGCTCCCAGGATCAGGGCCCCCCTATCCCTCTTGTATTGAACTGTATTGTCCCCTTCTATATTGTAAAGCGCTGAGCAAACTGTTGGCGCCATAAATCCTGTATAAAAATAATTTGTGCTAGGATGGGAGATTTGGGGGTGGGGGGGATTTGTGCTGCGAAGGGGCATTGTGGGAAGGGAATCTGTGCTGAGGGGGAGGATTTGTACTTGGAGGGGAAATTTGAGGGGTAGAAGATTTGTGTTAAGAGGGAGGATTCGGGGGGGGGGGGGGGAGGTAATTGTGCTAGTAAGGGATTTTTTTTATTTTTTTTGGGGGGGGGGGGGATTGGACTACGAGGGATAATTGGGGGTATTTGTGATAGGAGAGGAAATTTGGAGGTGGGGGTATTTGTGCCAGTATGGAGGAGGAGGGATTTTTGGAGTCGGGGGAAAAGCTTTGTGCTGGGAGGGGGGATTTCAGTAGGGGGGGGTGGATTTGTACCGGGAGGAGGGGGAATTTTTGCTTAGAGGGTAAGCATGCAGATGAGTGCTTGATTTTTTTTTGGGGGGGGGGGGATTTTTGCTGACACAAAATGCTCATACATCATTTGGGGGGGGGGGGGAGCAATTTGGCGTGATCGCTATGGGCTGTAGATGACCTTGTCCCAGCACTACATCCAGACAAGATTCATGGGAGATCACCGCCTGCAGCCCCCCGTGGAAGGTCACCGCCTGCAGCCCCCCGTGGAAGGTCACCGCCTGCAGCCCCCCGTGGAAGGTCACCGCCTGCAGCCACCTACGGAAGGTCACCGCCTGCAGCCACCCCTGGAAGGTCACTGCCTGCAGCCACCCATGGAAGGTCGCCACCCATGGAAGGTCGCCACCCATGGAAGGTCGCCACCTGCAGCCACCCACGGAAGGTCGCCGCCTGCAGCCACCCACGGAAGGTCACCGCCTGCAGCCACCCACGGAAGGTCACCGCCTGCAGCCACCCACGGAAGGTCACCGCCTGCAGCCACCCACGGAAGGTCACCGCCTGCAGCCACCCACGGAAGGTCACCGCCTGCAGCCACCCACGGAAGGTCACCGCCTGCAGCCACCCACGGAAGGTCACCGCCTGAAGCCACCCACGGAAGGTCACCGCCTGCAGCCACCCACGGAAGGTCACCGCCTGCAGCCACCCACGGAAGGTCACCGCCTGCAGCCACCCACGGAAGGTCACCGCCTGCAGCCACCCACGGAAGGTCACCGCCTGCAGCCACCCACGGAAGGTCACCGCCTGCAGCCACCCACGGAAGGTCACCGCCTGCAGCCACCCACGGAAGGTCACCGCCTGCAGCCACCCACGGAAGGTCACCGCCTGCAGCCACCCACGGAAGGTCACCGCCTGCAGCCACCCACGGAAGGTCACCGCCTGCAGCCACCCACGGAAGGTCACCGCCTGCAGCCACCCACGGAAGGTCACCGCCTGCAGCCACCCACGGAAGGTCACCGCCTGCAGCCACCCATGGAAGGTCACCGCCTGCAGCCACCCATGGAAGGTCACCGCCTGCAGCCACCCATGGAAGGTCACCGCCTGCAGCCACCCATGGAAGATCACCGCCTGCAGCCACCTATGGAAGATCACCGCCTGCAGCCACCTATGGAAGATCACCGCCTGCAGCCACCTATGGAAGATCACCGCCTGCAGCCACCTATGGAAGATCACCGCCTGCAGCCACCTATGGAAGATCACCGCCTGCAGCCACCTATGGAAGATCACCGCCTGCAGCCACCCATGGAAGATCACCGCCTGCAGCCACCCATGGAAGATCACCGCCTGCAGCCACCCATGGAAGATCACCGCCTGCAGCCACCCATGGAAGATCACCGCCTGCAGCCACCTATGGAAGATCACCGCCTGCAGCCACCTATGGAAGATCACCGCCTGCAGCCACCCATGGAAGATCACCGCCTGCAGCCACCCATGGAAGATCACCGCCTGCAGCCACCCATGGAAGATCACCGCCTGCAGCCACCCATGGAAGATCACCAGACCTCCAACAAAGCTTCTCCACATTGTTTCCTATCAAAATGACAAGATGGGTGATTCTGGTTAGGAACACCCAGCCGTCCATCTATCAAGGAACTACAAGCCCCAGCATGCCTCACACATCTCTGTTATTATCCTTTCCGTCTAGCTCTGCTCTCCACAATTCCGGTCAGCCAATATTCAGGGCTGTGAGTCTCTCCCGCCAGGCAGACAGGTCCTCTTTAGCAGCCTGGGTCTGTCTAATCAGGAATGCAGAGCTGGAAGTCAAGCCAGGCACCCCGGGAGAGGCAGTGTGTCAGGCCCAGCACAATGATCTAATTCCCCTTTTCACTTTGGTGGCAAACAGCTCCCTTCTCCGGCTCTGACAAATTACCCCCCTTTCTTCCACCCGCCAAGGTCTTGACAGGCCCTCGACAGCACAGCGAGAGGCTAAGCGCACACCCCACCCCCAGCTCAGAGACACCCCCCCCCCCTTTTCCAAGGAACCCATTGAAACAGCTGTGAATATTTTACCCACTAAATCGGATACTCAACACAGAAGGCAGCTGTAAGCTCTCACCGCCGCTGCAACCAAATCATCTTCCAGCATGGAGTCACCTCTCCGAATGTAAACGAGGGGAGAAAAGAAAATTAGCGGGTTAATGAGAATGAGGGACGGAGATGAGACCAGCATGCTGATTGTTGCATTGACATGGAAATTTGGAACCGTATAAAGACAAGCCCGCGTCACCCTAGATTGATGGAGACCAGGCTCAGAGATTGAGGGAGGGTGGGGGCTTTCCTAGAGGAAAGAGGGGAAAACCTCGGCGGAGATGGAGAAATAAATACAACATATACTGGGGGGATGACTGACAAGAAGTACAGTATGGAGACCACATTGGTGGCAAGACGTAATGCTGCCAATAACCCCTTATCCATTTTACCAACCAAAGCTGGCGCCATAAAAAAAAAAATGGCTGGACAACAAGACAACAAGGTCCTAACCAAGTTTTCACGTTGCTCATTAAAAAAATATGAATGTATTAATCCCCAACTTCTTCCTGGTGCCCTCTGTAAGGACCAGCTCCCCCCAAGGTCACCACCACCATCTTCTAGCTTGGAAGTAGGTGGACAGTTTGGTCCTGAGAGACATTAGAACCATCATGTGATTCAACATGCCATCACAAACACCATCTGAAGTATTGGCTGGAGGGATCCTTGAACATTTAAAAAAGGGACAATCTGCCCAAAGTCACCCCCCCCCCCCCCGATGTGTCTTGTATGTTCCAATGGTGAGTTCTTCCTGCCAAAACTGACAACGGTGGAGATGGAGAAGTAGATACAACATATACTGGGGGAGATGATTGACAAGAAGCACAGAATGTAGTCCACATTGTGGCCAAGACGTAATCCTGCCAATAACCCCATATCCATTTTACCAACCAAAGGTGGCACCATAAAAAAAAAATGGCTGGACAACAAGACAAGACAACAAGGTCCTAACCAAGTTTTCACGTTGCTCATTAAAAAAAATATGAATGTATTAATCCCCAACTTCTTCCTGGTGCCCTCTGTAAGGACCAGCTCCCCCCAAGGTCACCACCATCATCTTCTAGCTTGAAAGTAGGTGGACAGTTTGGTGATTTGATTGGAGGTCCTGAGAGACATTAGAACCATCATGTGACCCCATCACAATGTGCCAAACAACATCTGAAGTCTGGTGGGAAGGATCCTTGAACATTTAAAAAAGGGACAATCTGCCCAAAGTCACCCCCCCCCCCCGATGTGTCTTGTATGTTTCAATAGCGAGGTCTCCCTGCCAAAACAAACAACTGCTCCGGAGTTTTGGATATCCAGGCCCACTTGTGTCTGTTTCAGCGCCTCCTCATGTTACATTCGCAGTAAGAAAAAAATAAATAAAAAAATTTCCTGCAGGGATAGACCCAGGAACTCAGCTCAGGGATAGTGGGAACATCTCATAATGGGCACAGCAGGTGTACAGATCTGGGAACTAACCACAAGGATGGTGGGAACCCCTCATAATCAGCACAGCAGGTGTACAAATCTGGGAACTAACCACAAGGATGGTGGGAACTCCTTATAATGGACAGAATGGGTGTACAGACCCAGGAACTCAGCACAGGCATGGTGGGAACCCCTCATAATAGGCACAGTGGGTGTACAGACCCGGGAACTCAGCACAGGGACAGTGGGAACCCCTCATAATGGGCACAGCGGGTGTACAGACCTGGGAACTCAGCACAGGGATGGTGGGAACCCCTCATAATGGACACAGTGGGTGTACAGACCCAGGAAATCAGCACAGAGATAGTAGGAACCCTTCATAATGGGCACAGCGGGTATACAGACCCAGGAACTCAGCACAGGGATGGTGGGAAACCCTCATAATAGACACAACGGGCATACAGACCCCGGAACTCAGCACAGGGACGACGGTGGGAACCCCTCATAATGGACACAGCGGGCGTACAGACCCGGGAACTCAGCACAGGGATGGTGGAAACCCCTCATAATGGACACAGCGGGCGTACAGACCCGGGAACTCAGCACAGGGATGGTGGGAACCCCTCATAACGGACACAGTGGGTGTACAGACCTGGGAACTCAGCACAGAGATAGTGGGAACCCCTCATTATGGGCACAGCAGATGTAAAGAGCCAGGAAATCAGCGCAGAGATCTCATCAATACAGTTCTGTATAGGCCAGTCTTGTCAATATCCACACAAATGCAAAAGACATGTAATGAAAATCCTATTACAAAGAGCTTACAATCTGATGGGAGAAGCAACAGACAAGTGGAGGGAGAGTCCTGCGGTGGAGGAGACATTTCAGGGCCCTTGCTACCCCACAAGCATCTCTGTATCCCCCCATTGCCTCCTGACATCCTCCAAGACGGGAACACGGCAACAGAACAAAGTTAATTACATTTCCTGCTCCATTCACAGTTCC
>NW_028319759.1:0-57559 GCF_062004578.1 Staurois parvus | reverse complement strand
GAACCAACAGAACTTTCATGAAAGGGGCCCTGGGGCAAATTATCAACCCATCACCCCACAATGTCCTGATGTGAAAACGGGACTGGAGGGGAAGTAAGAGCTGAGAATACTAGAATGACAGTAGGATGGGATGTCAGGAGTCCGTGTACGGTCTCTGGGGGTGATGTACGGTCTCCGGGGGTGATGTACGGTCTCCGGGGGTGATGTACGGTCTCCGGGTGTGATGTATGGTATCTGGGGGTGATGTACGGTCTCCGGGTGTGATGTATGGTCTCCGGGTGTGATGTACGGTCTTTGGGTGTGATGTACGGTCTCCGGGTGTGATGTACGGTCTCCGGGTGTGATGTACGGTCTCCGGGGGTGATGTACGGTCTCCGGGGGTGATGTACGGTCTCTGGGGTGATGTATGGTCTCCGGGTGTGATGTATGGTATCTGGGGGTGATGTACGGTCTCCGGGGGTGATGTATGGTCTCTGGGGTGTGATGTATGGTCTCCGGGGGTGATGTATGGTTTCCGGGGGTGATGTATGGTCTCCGGAGGTGATGTATGGTCTCTGGGGTGTGATGTATGGTCTCCGGAGGTGATGTATGGTCTCTGGGGTGTGATGTATGGTCTCTGGGGTGTGATGTATGGTCTCTGGAGGTGATGTATGGTCTCTGGGGTGTGATGTACGGTCTCTGGGGGTGATGTACGGTCTCCGGGGGTGATGTACGGTCTCCGGGGGTGATGTACGGTCTCTGGAGGTGATGTACGGTCTCCGGGGGTGATGTACGGTCTCCGGGGGTGATGTACGGTCTCTGGGGGTGATGTACGGTCTCCGGGGTGATGTACGGTCTCCGGGTGTGATGTACGGTCTCCGGGTGTGATGTACGGTCTCCGGGGGTGATGTACGGTCTCCGGGGGTGATGTACGGTCTCCGGGAGTGATGTACGGTCTCCGGGGGTGATGTACGGTCTCCGGGGGTGATGTACGGTCTCCGGGTGTGATGTACGGTCTCTGGGGGTGATGTACGGTCTCCGGGTGTGATGTACGGTCTCCGGGGTGATGTACGGTCTCCGGTGGTGATGAATGGTCTCCGGGGGTGATGTATGGTCTCCGAGTGCAATGTATGGTCATGTTCGGTCATTTTTTATCATTTCTGGACATTTCTGGTCATGTTCTGTCATTTCTGGTCATGTACGGTCATTTCTGGACATTTCTGGTCATTTTCAGTTGTTTCTGGACATTTCTGGACATGTTTGGTCATTTCTGGTCATGTTTGGACATTTCTGGTCATGTTTGGTCATTTCTGGTCATGTTTGGACATTTCTGGTCATGTTCGGTCATTTCTGGATGGGTGTGATGTACGGTCTCCGGGGGTGATGTACGGTCTCCGGGGGTGATGTACGGTCTCCGGGGGTGATGTATGGTCTCCGGGGGTGATGTACGGTCTCCGGGTGTGATGTACGGTCTCCGGGGTGATGTACGGTCTCCGGGGGTGATGAATGGTCTCCGGGTGTGATGTATAGTCTCCGGGGTGATGTACGGTCTCCGGTGGTGATGAATGGTCTCCGAGGGTGATGTATGGTCTCCGAGTGCAATGTATGGTCATGTTCAGTCATTTTTTATCATTTCTGGACATTTCTGGTCATTTCTGGTAATTTTCAGTTGTTTCTGGACATTTCTGGTCATGTTCGGTCATTTCTGGACATTTCTGGTCATGTTTGGACATTTCTGGTCATGTTTGGTCATTTCTGGACATTTCTGGTCATGTTTGGACATTTCTGGTCATGTTTGGACATTTCTGGTCATGTTTGGTCATTTCTGGTCATGTTTGGTCATGTTCGGTCATGTTCGGTCATTTCTGGTCATGTTCGGTCATTTCTGGACATTTCTGGTCATGTTCGGTTATTTCTGGTCATGTTTGGTCATTTCTGGTCATGTTCGGTTGTTTCTGGACATATCTGGTCATCTTTGGTCATGTACAATCATTTCTGGTCATGTTTGGACATTTCTGGTCATGTTCAGTAATTTCTGGTCATGTTTGAACATTTCTGGTCATCTTTGGTCATTTTTGGTCATGTACAGTCATTTCTGGTCATGTTTGGACATTTCTGGTCATCTTTGGCCATGTACAGTCATTTCTGGTCATGTTCAGTCATTTCTGGACATTTCTGATCATGTTCGGTCATTTCTGGTCATGTTCGGTCATTTCTGGACATTTCTGGTCATGTTCGGTCATTTCTGGACATTTTTGGTCATGTTCGGACATTTCTGGTCATGTTTGGTCATTTCTGGTCATGTTCGGTCATTTCTGGACATTTCTGGACATTTCTGGTCATGTTCAGTCATTTCTGGACATTTCTGGTCATGTTCGGTCATTTCCGGACATTTCTGGTCATGTTCGGACATTTCTGGTCATGTTCGGTCATTTCTGGTCATTTCTGGTCATGTTCAGTCCTTTCTAGTCATTTCTAGGTGTGTCAGGTGACTTTTTTCCCTCCTGGCTCCTCCATTGACATACGTCAGACCCGTATCGGGCTGATGCCCCTTTTTGGGTGGAAGGGTTAAGTTTGCCCGGTGAGTCCCCACAGAGCGCAGGGAACTGGCATAGAAAACACGGTTCAGGAGTCACAATGATGAAATTTGTCATGCGTGACTTTCTGTGGCATTGCAGCTGGCACACGGCTTACCCGCGCTCTGCGTATGAGAGATGCCAGCTGCTGCCTTGTTTACTGAGCAGGAGTGGCACACGCATGCCCCCTGGCATCCCCTGAACCGCGGCCTGCTCCCCCTCCGGGTACTCTGCGCCCTCCCAGAGGGGCCCTCTCATCATGTCATCTTAGATGTGAACAGACGTACCATGGGAGCATACACATCCCTTAACAAGACTGCAACATGGACTGTCTGTGCTGCACGTCCTCTCTCTGCTGAACGGGCGCTTGTAGTTATATTCATACACTGAATCCATTCCACCATCTCCCTGTATTCACTGACCTATCAGTTATGTAGATTCTGCAGTACAGCCATTGCTTGTTGCCTGGCTGTGTGTGACATCATCGCTTTGCAATCATGAAGCCAGTGAAGGCTTGTTACCAATAGTGACTCTGAAGCCAGGGCATCAGCTTAAAGCGTCCTTCAGCTGCAGACTGGGGGTGCTGAATGTAGATCATGATGGGGGTGCTGAATGTAGATCAGGATGGGGGGTGCTGAATGTAGATCATGATGGGGGTGCTGAATGTAGATCACGATGGGGGTGCTGAATGTAGATCACGATGGGGGTGCTGAATGTAGATCAGGATGGGGGTGCTGAATGTAGATCAGGATGGGGGTGCTGAATGTAGATCAGGATGGGGGTGCTGAATGCAGATCACGATGGGGGTGCTGAATGCAGATCACGATGGGGGTGCTGAATGTAGATCACGATGGGGGTGCTGAATGTAGATCACGATGGGGGTGCTGAATGTAGATCACGATGGGGGTGCTGAATGTAGATCAGGATGGGAGTGCTGAATGTAGATCAGGATGGGGGTGCTGAATGTAGATCAGGATGGGGGTGCTGAATGTAGATCAGGATGGGGGTGCTGAATGCAGATCACGATGGGGGTGCTGAATGTAGATCAGGATGGGGGTGCTGAATGTAGATCAGGAGGGGGGTGCTGAATGTAGATCAGGATGGGGGTGCTGACTGGCCCTTTAAACAAGTTGTCAGCTTCATGATATGAACAGATTCCAAGTGCGCTGCACTCCTCCTGCGGCCGCTGGCCACTCTCTGCACACGACGCTCCGCAGAGCTCACTGCAGCTCCGCCATTATATAATATTGTCCGCGATTTAACCTCAACTTGTCTGAACTGCAGCATTCCGCCTCTTATATAACCGCAGACGGCACCGCGCACAGCGAGCTCCCATGACATCATCCGCTATCACAACATTTCCACCAAAATGCCCCCCCGAGGATCAGCTCAGACCCCCCCAAAGGCCTTATATGGGGCAAACATGGAGTGCAAAAGGTCAGCGCCCCGGGAAAGCCAATCAGAACATTTCCACCGCGGAGGAAGCAATGCAAGGCGAATCCACATAGAAAGATATTAGATCTGTGATGCGGGTGCAACAATATGCACGATGATCCCCCCAACACTGACCCTCCCTGTAACCCCAACACTGACCCTCCCTGTAACCCCAACACTGACCCTCCCTGTAACCCCAACACTAACCCTTCCTGTAACCCCAACACCGACCCTCCCTGTAACCCCAACACTGACCCTCCCTGTAACCCCAACACTGACCCTCCCTGTAACCCCAACACTAACCCTCCCTGTAACCCCAACACCGACCCTTCCTGTAACCCCAACACTGACCCTCCCTGTAACCCCAACACTGACCCTCCCTGTAACTCCAACACTGACCCTCCCTGTAACCCCAACACTAACCCTCCCTGTAACCCCAACACTGACCCTCCCTGTAACCCCAACACTGACCCTCCCTGTAACCCCAACACTGACCCTCCCTGTAACCCCAACACCGACCCTTCCTGTAACCCCAACACTGACCCTCCCTGTAACCCCAACACTGACCCTCCCTGTAACCCCAACACTAACCCTCCCTGTAACCCCAACACTGACCCTTCCTGTAACCCCAACACTGACCCTCCCTGTAACCCCAACACTAACCCTTCCTGTAACCCCAACACCGACCCTTCCTGTAACCCCAACACTGACCCTCCCTGTCACCCCAACACTAACCCTTCCTGTAACCCCAACACTGGCCCTCCCTGTAACCCCAACACTGACCCTCCCTGTAACCCCAACACTGACCCTCCCTGTAACCCCAACACCAACCCTCCCTGTAACCCCAACACCGACCCTTCCTGTAACCCCAACACCGACCCTCCCTGTAACCCCAACACCGAACCTTCCTGTAACCCCAACACTGACCCTCCCTGTCACCCCAACACTAACCCTTCCTGTAACCCCAACACTAACCCTCCCTGTAACCCCAACACTAACCCTCCCTGTAACCCCAACACCGACCCTTCCTGTAACCCCAACACTGACCCTCCCTGTAACCCCAACACTGACCCTTCTTGTAACCCCAACACTAACCGTCCCTATAACCCCAACACTGACCCATCCTGTAACCCCAACACTGACCCATCCTGTAACCCCAACACTGACCCTCCCTGTAACCCCAACACTGACCCATCCTGTAACCCCAACACTGACCCTCCCTGTAACCCCAACACTGACCCTCCCTGTAACCCCAACACTGACCCTCCCTGTAACCCCAACACTGACCCTCCCTGTAACCCCAACACTGACCCTCCCTGTAACCCCAACACCGACCCTCCCTGTACCCCTAACACTGACCCTCCCTGTAACCCCAACACCGACCCTCCCTGTAACCCCAACACCGACCCTCCCTGTACCCCTAACACTGACCCTTCCTGTAACCCCAACACCGACCCTCCCTGTACCCCCAACACTGACCCTTCCTGTAACCCCAACACTGACCCTTCCTGTAACCCCAACACTGACTGTTTCTGAATCACTCCACCCAGGACTGATGGGGGTTCAGATTTGGCCCATTTAAGCCCCAGAACTCTGAGGCAGGGAGAATGGCCTTCCACTGCAACCATTCCCTTCCATACAAAGAGAAGGGTGAGGGGGTCTGTTGAGTCTCCCAACCTCTCAGCCAATCTCTCCTGGTGAACATGAGCTCCACCAACACTGAAATGTCCTTGTTACTGGCCTCTAGGACAATGTTCCTCCAACCTCCTTCCTCAGGTTCCACCAACAGTCCATGCTTTGGGAATTTCCCTCAGATAAAATGGCTCTCATGAATACCAAGCCATTGACCATGATATACAGAACCTTGGCCAATCCTGGAGACCTGACCTGTTGGGGGTACTTGTGGACTGAGGTTGGGAACTGCTGCTGTAAACATTACATACGTGGCTCAATCATCTCATAGTGCCCACCACCACCTTCGCCACCTTCGCCACCTTCGCCACCTTCGCCACATCCACCACATTCGCCACCTTCTCCACCTTTGCCACCTTCATGGTGATGGCCAGCCCAAGATTCCACCATATTAAATGGCCTCTCGGCATCAAAGTATTTTTGAATGCTCTTGGTACATGGATAGCCAATTATGCTGTGCCCCCCCCCCCCCACACACAGCACTGGACCCCCCACACTGTACTGGTTCCTTCACACAGCACTGCCCCCCCCCCCCACAGTACTTGGCCCTCCATGCAGCACTGGGTTCTCCACACAGTACTGGGCCCCTCACACAGCACTGTGCCCCCCCACTCAGTACTGCCCCCCCACACAGCACTGGACTCCCATACACAGCATTGGGCCCCCCACACAGCACTGTGCCCCCCCACTCAGTACTGCCCCCCCACACAGCACTGGACTCCCACACAGCACTGTGCCCCCCCCCACACCGTACTGCCCCCCCCCCCCCACACACACAGCACTGGGCACCCCATAAAGTACTGGGCCCTCCACACAATACTGGCCCTCCCTCCCACAGTATTGAACCCTCCACACATTACTGGGCCCCCCACACAGCACTGGGCCCCCCCACTCAGTACTGCCCCCCCACACAGCACTGGACTCCCACACAGCACTGTGCCCCCCCCCCCCCCCAGACACATTACTGGGCCCCCCACACAGCACTGGGCCCCCAGAAGTCACGCTGTCATCTGTGTTCAGGATTTCTATAAGTAGCTAGAAGAAGAGTCTCATGTAAGTCCTACAGACACCCCGATGGGCAAACATCTCAAAAAGTAACCAAAAACCCCCAAACATTTCATCAGATACTTCTCTTCCCTCCTAGAACTGAAACCAACAGAGAACAAGTGGCCCCTCCTGTCGGACCCCCACAAAGGGGGTCTTCCACACCATCTCTGGGGATCCCAGAATACTCCTCGGTCTCTGACTGATCCGCCACTTGAACAGCGCAAACCGCACAAAGATCGATTCACACGCAGGACCCCGAAATGTACAGACAAAGAATCGCAACAAAATATATACCAAACCGTAAAAAAAAAGATACAAGGAAACAAAACATGGCAGAACGGGGCCCGATTCCCTTCCATCGCAGAACGGGGCCCGATTCCCTTCCTTCGCAGAACGGGGCCCGATTCCCTTCCTTCGCAGAACGGGGCCCGATTCCCTTCCTTCGCAGAACGGGGCCCGATTCCCTTCCTTCGCAGAACGGGGCCCTATTCCCTTCCTTCGCAGAACGGGGCCCGATTCCCTTCCTTCGCAGAACGGGGCCCTATTCCCTTCCTTCGCAGAACGGGGCCCGATTCCCTTCCTTCGCAGAACGGGCCCAATTCCATTCCATCGCAGAACGGGGCCCGATTCCCTTCCATCGCAAAACGGGGCCCGATTCCCTTCCTTCGCAGAATGGGGCCCGATTCCCTTAAATCGCAGAACAGGGGCCAATTCCCTTCCATCGCAAAACGGGGCCCGATTCCCTTCCATCGCAAAACGGGGCCCGATTCCCTTCCATCGCAGAACGGGGCCCGATTCCCTTCCATCGCAGAACGGGGCCCAATTCCCTTCCATCGCAGAACGGGGCCCAATTCCCTTCCATCGCAGAACGGGGCCCGATTCCCTTCCATCGCAGAACGGGGCCCGATGGGCAGTAAACGCGTCCTTTGCTCAGGTGAGGCCATTGCTGAATCTCCATTTTCCGGAACGCGTATCTTTTCCCCTCCAGCGGTGCCAAGAGATGGGCGGTCCCTATATAAAGCCCACGCTGCGCACATGAAATTCCAGCGTGACCTCAGAGGACGCCACACACATGGAGGCAACGGGGAGACCATTGGGAATGGCAGGCAACACCTAGGGATGGGGATGGCAGGCAACACCTAGGGACAGGGATGGCAGGCAACACCTAGGGACAGGGATGGCAGGCAACACCTAGAGACGGGGATGGCAGGCAACACCTAGGGACGGGGATGGCAGGCAACACCTAGGGACGGGGATGGCAGGCAACACCTAGGGACGGGGATGGCAGGCAACACCTAGGGACGGGGATGGCAGGCAACACCTAGGGACGGGGATGGCAGGCAACACCTAGGGACGGCAGGATACACCTAGGGACGGGGATGGCAGGCAACACCTAGGGACGGGGATGGCAGGCAACACCTAGGGATGGGGGTACCTTAGTGATGCCGTTCACTTAAAGTGTTTTTTTCGGGGGGGGGGTTGCTGACACAAATCAGTAAAGACGCAGACCTTGCGCAGGAGGACGATGCCCGCAGGCTGGGGGGGCAGGAGGATGATGCCCGCATGCTTGGGGGGGCAGGAGGAGGATGCCCGCAGGCTGGGGGGGCAGGAGGAGGATGCCCGCAGGCTGGGGGGGCAGGAGGAGGATGCCCGCAGGCTGGGGGGGCAGGAGGAGGATGCCCGCAGGCTGGGGGGGGCAGGAGGAGGATGCCCGCAGGCTGGGGGGGCACACAGAATTGTGGCACGCAGCGATCTCATGCCTACCTCTCCATGTCGCCACGAAAAGACTTTAATCCCGAAAGCTGCGCCGGCGATTAAGTAGGAAAGGGTCAGCATGTCCTGAGTGGGGTGACTGGGACCCAGAGGAGACTGGCGCTGCCATTACCCGTCTCTGCGATTCATCTGCTCTGCCAGGCTTCCCCGTCTCTGCGATTCATCTGCTCTGCCAGGCTTCCCCGTCTCTGCGATTCATCTGCTCTGCCAGGCTTCCCCGTCTCTGCCTGGCACATTAACAACGCTCAGCTGCCCTTCGAATCAGAATCCAGGGACTGTGCTGGAAAGGGGGAGGCGGGGCTTCAGGTCCTTTTTTTTTTATTCTTATATAGTGGTGACATTCCATTTACTGCCCACTCTGGGCCCCCCCCGCCCCCCCCCCCACACGCTGCGCCCCCCCCAGCCCCCCCCACCCACACACGTGTTCGTACAATGCCACCATTCTCTGCCCATTCATTGCTCTGCTGGGACACGAGAGGTTAATGTTCTGCTGCTCACAGGCGGCACGAGGAGCGACTGCAGCCCAACGCTACATGAACCCCCAAATGTCACATACAGGAGAGCTTGTATCACCCCCAAATGTGCCGACTAATGCCCCCCCCACTGTGTACCACTGAAATGCCATCTCTGAGCTCCAATCTGGTGACTTTGGTGACGTTGTCAGTCTGCTGCAAGCAGGAGGAAGCATTTCCCGAGTCTCCCCATTATATGATCCCCCCCCCAATATTTATTATACAGGATTCATATATCGCCAACAGTTTGTGCAGCACTGTACAATGGGAGGGAAAACACTCCAATCAGAGGGCCCTGATCCTAGGAGCTTACAATCCAATAATGTCCCAGGACACCCTTCCTGAGCACAGGGATGGTGGGAACCCCTCATAATGGGCACAGGGATGGTGGGAACCCCTCATAATGGGCACAGGGATGGTGGGAACCCCTCATAATGGGCACAGGCATGGTGGAAACCCCTCATAATGGGCACAGCGGGTGTACAGACCCCGGAACTCAGCACAGGGATGGCGGGAACCCCTCATAATGGGCACAGGGATGGTGGGAACCCCTCATAATGGGCACAGGGATGGTGGGAACCCCTCATAATGGGCACAGGGATGGTGGAAACCCCTCATAATGGGCACAGCGGGTGTACAGACCCCGGAACTCAGCACAGGGATGGCGGGAACCCCTCATAATGGGCACAGGCATGGTGGGAACCCCTCATAATGGGCACAGCGGGTGTACAGACCCCGGAACTCAGCACAGGGATGGTGGGAACCCCTCATAATGGGCACAGGGATGGTGGGAGCCCCTCATAATGGGCACAGCGGGTGTACAGACCCGGGAACTCGGCACAGGGATGGTGGGAACCCCTCATAATGGGCACAGCGGGTGTACAGACCCGGGAACTCAGCACAGGGATGGTGGGAACCCCTCATAATGGGCACAGCGGGTGTACAGACCCGGGAACTCTGCACAGGGATGGCGGGAACCCCTCATAATGGCACAGGGATGGTGGGAACCCCTCATAATGAGCACAGGGATGGTGGGAACCCCTCATAATGGGCACAGGGATGGTGGGAACCCCTCATAATGGGCACAGGGATGGTGGGAACCCCTCATAATGGGCACAGGGATGGTGGGAACCCCTCATAATGGGCACAGGGATGGTGGAAACCCCTCATAATGGGCACAGCGGGTGTACAGACCCCGGAACTCAGCACAGGGATGGCGGGAACCCCTCATAATGGGCACAGGCATGGTGGGAACCCCTCATAATGGGCACAGCGGGTGTACAGACCCCGGAACTCACCACAGGGATGGTGGGAACCCCTCATAATGGGCACAGGCATGGTGGTAACCCCTCATAATGGGCACAGCGGGTGTACAGACCCGGGAACTCGGCACAGGGATGGTGGGAACCCCTCATAATGGGCACAGCGGGCGTACAGACCCGGGAACTCAGCACAGGGATGGCGGGAACCCCTCATAATGGGCACAGGAATGGCGGGAACCCCTCATAATGGGCACAGCGGGTGTACAGACCCCGGAACTCAGCACAGGGATGGTGGGAACCCCTCATAATGGGCACAGCGGGTGTACAGACCCGGGAACTCAGCACAGGGATGGCGGGAACCCCTCATAATGGGCACAGAGATGGTGGGAACCCCTCATAATGGGCACAGCGGGTGTACAGACCCCGAAACTCACCACAGGGATGGTGGGAACCCCTCATAATGGGCACAGGCATGGTGGGAACCCCTCATAATGGGCACAGGGATGGCGGGAACCCCTCATAATGGGCACAGGAATGGTGGGAACCCCTCATAATGGGCACAGCGGGTGTACAGACCCCGGAACTCAGCACAGGGATGGTGGGAACCCCTCATAATGGGCACAGGGATGGTGGGAACCCCTCATAATGGGCACAGGGATGATGGGAACCCCTCATAATGGGCACAGCGGGTGTACAGACCCCGGAACTCAGCACAGGGATGGTGGGAACCCCTCATAATGGGCACAGCGGGTGTACAGACCCGGGAACTCAGCACCGGGATGGTGGGAACCCCTCATAATGGGCACAGGGATGGTGGGAACCCCTCATAATGGGCACAGCGGGTGTACAGACCCCGAAACTCACCACAGGGATGGTGGGAACCCCTCATAATGGGCACAGGGATGGCGGGAACCCCTCATAATGGGCACATCGGGTGTACAGACCCTGGGAACTCAGTATGAGGGGTTCCCACCATCCCTGTGCTGAATTCTCAAACAGCATAAACACACTGAAAAAAGCCCCAAAGATCTGTTCTGCCAATAGGAAACAACCTTCATCCCGTCTCTGACATTAGATCCCTGGAGGCCACCTACAGTCATGGCCGAAAGTCCCCCCCCCCCAAATTTCTGTCCGATAACGCCCCACTTCACTCAGACAAAGGTTCCGGCGTTCTCATGTTTATTTCTTTGGTTTGTATCGATGACACAAAAAAATCAAATCTGACCCATTCCACGCAAAACCCCCAAAATGGACAGAATTATTGGCACCTTCTCCACATTGTAAGAAATAATTGGGTTCCCAGTCTGTGATGTTCCTGTAATTTGTCATTAGACTCCTCCCCATCCATGACCGGGCGCTGACAACCGAAATCACCGACAACCGGGGACAATGGGGACACATGGCCTCCACCTTCCTGTTGGGTCTCTGAGGGCCACATGGAGCATGGAGGAGAGGAAGAGCAGCAAAGAATTGTCTGAGGATTGGAGAACAAAGATGGTGGAGAAGCATGGACAACCTCAAGGTTACAAGTCCATCTCCAGAGGTCACGGGTCTCCATCTCCAGAGATCGCGGGTCTCCATCTCCAGAGATCGCGGGTCTCCATCTCCAGAGATCGCGGGTCTCCATCTCCAGAGATCGCGGGTCTCCATCTCCAGAGATCGCGGGTCTCCATCTCCAGAGATCGCGGGTCTCCATCTCCAGAGATCGCGGGTCTCCATCTCCAGAGATCGCGGGTCTCCATCTCCAGAGATCGCGGGTCTCCATCTCCAGAGATCGCGGGTCTCCATCTCCAGAGATCACGGGTCTCCATCTCCAGAGGTCACAGGTCTTCCAGCAGGACAATGACCCCAAAGCACACGTCACAAAGCCCCCAGAGATGGTGTCAGACAAAGCGCTGGAGAGGACTGGACTGGCCAGGAATGAGTCCAGATCTCCATCCCATAGAGCTCCTGTGGAGAGATCTCAGACCAGCAGTTGGGGAAAGGAACCTTCCAATCTGAGGGACCTGGAGCAGTTGGGGAAAGGAACCTTTCCAATCTGAAGGACCCGGAGCAGTTGGGCAAAGGAACCCTTCCAATCTGAAGGACCCGGAGCAGTTGGGGAAAGGAACCTTCCAATCTGAAGGACCCGGAGCAGTTGGGCAAAGGAACCCTTCCAATCTGAAGGACCCGGAGCAGTTGGGGAAAGGAACCCTTCCAATCTGAGGGACCTGGAGCAGTTGGGGAAAGGAACCCTTCCAATCTGAGGGACCTGGAGCAGTTGGGGAAAGGAATCCTTCCAATCTGAGGGACCTGGAGCAGTTGGGGAAAGGAACCTTCCAATCTGAGGGACCTGGAGCAGTTGGGGAAAGGAACCCTTCCAATCTGAGAGACCCGGAGCAGTTGGGGAAAGGAACCCTTCCAATCTGAGGGACCCGGAGCAGTTGGGGAAAGGAACCCTTCCAATCTGAGGGACCCGGAGCAGTTGGGGAAAGGAACCCTTCCAATCTGAGGGACCTGGAGCAGTTGGGGAAAGGAATCCTTCCAATCTGAGGGACCTGGAGCAGTTGGGGAAAGGAACCTTCCAATCTGAGGGACCTGGAGCAGTTGGGGAAAGGAACCCTTCCAATCTGAGAGACCTGGAGCATTCGGGAAAAGGAACCCTTCCAATCTGAGAGACCCGGAGCAGTTGGGGAAAGGAATCCTTCCATTCTGAGGGACCCGGAGCAGTTGGGGAAAGGAACCCTTCCAATCTGAAGGACCCGGAGCAGTTGGGGAAAGGAACCCTTCCAATCTGAAGGACCCGGAGCAGTTGGGGAAAGGAACCCTTCCATTCTGAGGGACCCGGAGCAGTTGGGGAAAGGAACCCTTCCAATCTGAGGGACCCGGAGCAGTTGGGGAAAGGAACCCTTCCAATCTGAGAGACCCGGAGCAGTTGGAGGAAGAAGAGCGATCCAAAATTCCAGGAGAGAGGTGGAGGAAACTCATTGATGGTGACAGGAAGACGATGATTTCAGGGATTCCTCCAAGGGGTGTGCCACCAAATATTACATGGAGGGTGCCAATAATTCTGTCCATTTTGGGGTTCTGCGGGGGATGGGTCAGATTTGGCTTTTTGATTCTCCACTTTTATGTGTCACCGATACAAACCGAAGAAATAAACATGAGAACGCCGAAACATTTGTCATGGCAGCGATTTCCTGGGTGAAGGGGGCGTTATCGGACAGAAATGGGGGAGGGGGTGGAGGGAGAGGGGGTGGGGCAATGTCTTTGGCCATGACTGTATCCCCTGCAGCTGCATGTGGCACATATTGTACCCCCCCCCCCCCCCCCCTATACAGCAATCTGCATTCCTATGACTAGGTGCCTTCATAGCCCAGTGAGGAAAATGTCTCTGACCGTCTCCTGTACTATGTCCACAGTCTCTGGTCATCTCCTGTACTATGTCTGCAGTCTCTGGTCATCTCCTGTACTATGTCTGCAGTCTCTGGTCATCTCCTGTACTGTGTCTGCAGTCTCTGGTCATCTCCTGTACTGTGTCCGCAGTCTCTGGTCATCTCCTGTACTATGTCTGCAGTCTCTGGTCATCTCCTGTACTGTGTCCGCAGTCTCTGGTCATCCCTGTGCTGTCCGCAGTCTCTGGTCATCTCCTGTACTGTGTCCACAGTCTCTGGTCATCTCCTGTACTATGTCTGCAGTCTCTGGTCATCTCCTGTACTATGTCTGCAGTCTCTGGTCATCTCCTGTACTGTGTCCGCAGTCTCTGGTCATCTCCTGTACCGTGTCCGCAGTCTTTGGTCATCTCCTGTACTGTGTCCGCAGTCTCTGGTCATCTCCTGTACTGTCTGCAGTCTCTGGTCATCCCCTGTACTATGTCTGCAGTCTCTGGTCATCTCCTGTACTGTGTCTGCAGTCTCTGGTCATCTCCTGTACTGTCTGCAGTCTCTGGTCATCTCCTGTACTGTCTGCAGTCTCTGGTCATCTCCTGTACTGTGTCCGCAGTCTCTGGTCATCTCCTGTACTATGTCTGCAGTCTCTGGTCATCTCCTGTACTGTGTCTGCAGTCTCTGGTCATCTCCTGTACTATGTCCGCAGTCTCTGGTCATCTCCTGTACTATGTCCGCAGTCTCCGGTCATCTCCTGTACTGTGTCCGCAGTCTCTGGTCATCTCCTGTACTGTGTCTGCAGTCTCTGGTCATCTCCTGTACTGTGTCTGCAGTCTCTGGTCATCTCCTGTACTGTGTCTGCAGTCTCTGGTCATCCCTGTACTGTGTCTGCAGTCTCTGGTCATCTCCTGTACTGTGTCCGCAGTCTCTGGTCATCTCCTATACTATGTCTGCAGTCTCTGGTCATCTCCTGTACTATGTCTGCAGTCTCTGGTCATCTCCTGTACTGTGTCCGCAGTCTCTGGTCATCTCCTGTACCGTGTCCGCAGTCTTTGGTCATCTCCTGTACTGTGTCCGCAGTCTCTGGTCATCTCCTGTACTGTCTGCAGTCTCTGGTCATCCCCTGTACTATGTCTGCAGTCTCTGGTCATCTCCTGTACTGTGTCTGCAGTCTCTGGTCATCTCCTGTACTGTCTGCAGTCTCTGGTCATCTCCTGTACTGTCTGCAGTCTCTGGTCATCTCCTGTACTGTGTCCGCAGTCTCTGGTCATCTCCTGTACTATGTCTGCAGTCTCTGGTCATCTCCTGTACTGTGTCCGCAGTCTCTGGTCATCTCCTGTACTGTGTCTGCAGTCTCTGGTCATCTCCTGTACTATGTCCGCAGTCTCTGGTCATCTCCTGTACTATGTCCGCAGTCTCCGGTCATCTCCTGTACTGTGTCCGCAGTCTCTGGTCATCTCCTGTACTGTGTCTGCAGTCTCTGGTCATCTCCTGTACTGTGTCTGCAGTCTCTGGTCATCTCCTGTACTGTGTCCGCAGTCTCTGGTCATATCCTGTACTGTGTCTGCAGTCTCTGGTCATCCCTGTACTGTGTCTGCAGTCTCTGGTCATCTCCTGTACTGTGTCCGCAGTCTCTGGTCATCTCCTATACTATGTCTGCAGTCTCTGGTCATCTCCTGTACTATGTCCGCAGTCTCTGGTCATCCCTGTACTGTGTCCTCAGTCTCTGGTCATCTCCTGTACTGTGTCCGCAGTCTCTGGTCATCTCCTATACTATGTCTGCAGTCTCTGGTCATCTCCTGTACTGTGTCTGCAGTCTCTGGTCATCTCCTGTACTATGTCCGCAGTCTCTGGTCATCCCTGTACTGTGTCCGCAGTCTCTGGTCATCTCCTGTACTATGTCTGCAGTCTCTGACCATCTCCTGTACTGTGTCTGCAGTCTCTGACCGTCTCCTGTACTATGTCTGCAGTCTCTGGTCATCTCCTGTACTGTGTCTGCAGTCTCTGGTCATCTCCTGTACTATGTCTGCAGTCTCTGGTCATCTCCTGTACTGTGTCCGCAGTCTCTGGTCATCTCCTGTACTATGTCCGCAGTCTCTGGTCATCTCCTGTACTGTGTCCGCAGTCTCTGGTCATCTCCTGTACTGTGTCTGCAGTCTCTGACCGTCTCCTGTACTATGTCTGCAGTCTCTGGTCATCTCCTGTACTGTGTCTGCAGTCTCTGGTCATCTCCTGTACTGTGTCTGCAGTCTCTGGTCATCTCCTGTACTATGTCCGCAGTCTCTGGTCATCTCCTGTACTGTGTCCGCAGTCTCTGGTCATCTCCTGTACTGTGTCCGCAGTCTCTGACCGTCTCCCGTACTGTGTCCGCAGTCTCTGGTCATCTCCTGTACTGTGTCCGCAGTCTCTGGTCGTCTCCTGTACTGTGTCCGCAGTCTCTGACCGTCTCCTGTACTGTGTCTGCAGTCTCTGGTCATCTCCTGTACTGTGTCCGCAGTCTCTGACCGTCTCCTGTACTGTGTCCGCAGTCTCTGGTCATCTCCTGTACTATGTCTGCAGTCTCTGGTCATCTCCTGTACTGTGTCCGCAGTCTCTGACTGTCTCCTGTACTGTGTCCGCAGTCTCTGACTGTCTCCTGTACTATGTCTGCAGTCTCTGGTCATCTCCTGTACTATGTCTGCAGTCTCTGGTCATCTCCTGTACTGTGTCCGCAGTCTCTGGTCATCTCCTGTACTATGTCTGCAGTCTCTGGTCATCTCCTGTACTATGTCTGCAGTCTCTGGTCATCTCCTGTACTATGTCTGCAGTCTCTGACTGTCTCCTGTACTATGTCCGCAGTCTCTGACCGTCTCCTGTACTATGTCTGCAGTCTCTGGTCATCTCCTGTACTGTGTCCGCAGTCTCTGCTCATCTCCTGTACTGTGTCCGCAGTCTCTGGTCATCTCCTGTACTGTGTCCGCAGTCTCTGACCGTCTCCTGTACTATGTCCGCAGTCTCTGACCGTCTCCTGTACTATGTCTGCAGTCTCTGACTGTCTCCTGTACTATGTCTGCAGTCTCTGACTGTCTCCTGTACTATGTGGAGCTACAGTTGGATTTTTCAGACCCTCCCCTGGGGACCCCCTCTCTCCAGTAGTGGGGCGTATTTTGGGGCCTCACCTTGAATCCGATGTCGCCCTTCTTGCAGCACAGACAGGCCAGCATGAGGAAGATGATGGTGATGAGTCCGGAGAAGGAGACGACCACCACGGCCAGCGAGGACGGCCAGGACAGCTCACTCAGCAGGGGGCCATCTGGAAGGAGAGCAGAAAGGTGAATGGAGGGGAGAAATCCTTCATCTGTCAATAGAAATCTTTCTGTGGTCACAGACAGGCAGACCGATCCTGTACATCGATCGCTCGCTGAGGACTCCCCCTCCACCCCAGGAATATAGACGCTTCCTTGTTCTTGGGTGCAATGCTGATCCCAAGTCTTCAATGACTGGAATGCCGTATTTCACTTGCTGCATGCTTGTTCCTTGCCTGTCACTCACACAATCGACACCAGAGACAGCCAGGCAACTAGCATCTTCAGAAGGAGATCAGTGCAGCCAGCAATGGAAACTTTACTCATACTAGGCTTCCAGTGACGTATACGTGAACCCCGGGGGCTCATTCACACTGGTGGTCGGGGGTGGTAAAAACACATGGTTGACCTGCATTTTTACTGCCCCCCAATGTCTCTCCACTGAGTTGCAGAGGGCGGGTGGAGGTGTGCACATGCTGCGGCTGTGATTTTCCCCCGTGGCAGTAGAATCTGTGCAGTGGTGTGGGTACTAAGGGGTTAAAACAGGCAGTGATGAGGCAACATAGCCCCTCCTCCTCGACTGTCCACCCCCCACCCCCTCTGAGCACCGTTTATCGAACAATGGCCACACTTCTATAAAATGAAATAATTGTTTCCACTTTGTCGCATTTGAATGCTGCAAATTCCTGCGGCTTGTTTGCAGCCACTTCCTGTCTGCATGTGCCCCCCTCCCCCCCCATGGGCTCACGGCGGGTCTTCCGAGGGCGACAAGAGTGGACAGTGGATCATGTCTTTGTATGTATTCATCGGAAACTCATGTAATGGGGTGACTACACTGAAGCACATTTGGGAGACGAGGGCAGAGCGTTGTCACCCAATAACAGGAAGTGACCTTTGTGGTGGGCGGGGTCACCAGGGATCACTTCATGATAAGCTGCAGATCTGAAGATGTTGCAAGTGACAAGAACAATTGAAAAGTTTGAGGAGTTTGGGGAGGGGGGGAGCAGTCACATGACTTTCCATATTTAGCTGATGATGTCACCATTGTCTCCGCCCCCTTCCCTTATATAGCGGATGGGAACTCAGGGAGCTGGCATTTGGCTATTGGTATTGTTGGGTTGGGTGGTGTGTGCCAGGTCATGATTGTGACCTCTGTGACCGAGCCCCAGTGGGTGGGGTGAAATGCATCAGAGGGCGTGGTCAATACGGCGGCTGATGCCATTCCTTAACATTGGACTCGTGGGGTCGGCTGAGCGGCGTTCGTCCTTTCACTTGTCATTGATATTAGAGTCACAGTCAGGGACTTTTTGGGGGGAATTTGGCAGATATTTGGTGTCTTTATTTCCTTTTTTTTTTTTTGTGAATAGGGGTACTATGTTGGGGGGCGGCAAAATTCTTATAGGCCCCCCCCACCCACAGACCCCCATAAACACTGGCCAGGGTTGGGGGGAAGTGTTGTCGGGGAGGAGGCCTTTCCCCTTGGCAATTCACCCACCCATGTTGATGCCACATGACCTGGTGTGGTTTAGGGGTAAGGAGGGGCATTGCTCACCGCTCCCCCCCCCCCATTTGTGTCCAGCCAGGCTGCATGCTTGGATGAAGGCTCTGGTATGGATTTCCTGGTTGTGTGAGGTCCATGGCAGACTGGGCGGCTCTGAGTGGGGTGTATTTCGGGTTCCCTGGCTCTGGGTGGGGTGTATTTCGGGTTCCCTGGCTCTGGGTGGGGTGTATTTCGGGTTCCCTGGCTCTGGGTGGGGTGTATTTTGGGTTCCGTGGCTCTGAGTGGGGTGTATTTTGGGTTCCATGGCTCTGGGTGGGGTGTATTTCGGGTTCCCTGGCTCTGGGTGGGGTGTATTTTGGGTTCCGTGGCTCTGAGTGGGGTGTATTTCGGGTTCCCTGGCTCTGGGTGGGGTGTATTTCGGGTTCCGTGGCTCTGGGTGGGGTGTATTTCGGGTTCCCTGGCTCTGGGTGGGGTGTATTTCGGGTTTCCTGGCTCTGGGTGGGGTGTATTTCGGGTTCCCTGGCTCTGGGTGGGGTGTATTTTGGGTTCCGTGGCTCTGAGTGGGGTGTATTTTGGGTTCCGTGGCTCTGGGTGGGGTGTATTTCGGGTTCCCTGGCTCTGGGTGGGGTGTATTTTGGGTTCCCTGGCTCTGGGTGGGGTGTATTTCGGGTTCCGTGGCTCTGGGTGGGGTGTATTTCGGGTTCCGTGGCTCTGGGTGGGGTGTATTTCGGGTTCCCTGGCTCTGGGTGGGGTGTATTTCGGGTTCCGTGGCTCTGAGTGGGGTGTATTTTGGGTTCCCTGGCTCTGGGTGAGGTGTATTTTGGGTTCCGTGGCTCTGAGTGGGGTGTATTTTGGGTTCCCTGGCTCTGGGTGGGGTGTATTTCGGGTTCCCTGGCTCTGGGTGGGGTGTATTTTGGGTTCCGTGGCTCTGAGTGGGGTGTATTTTGGGTTCCCTGGCTCTGGGTGGGGTGTATTTCGGGTTCCCTGGCTCTGGGTGGGGTGTATTTTGGGTTCCGTGGCTCTGAGTGGGGTGTATTTCGGGTTCCCTGGCTCTGGGTGGGGTGTATTTCGGGTTCCGTGGCTCTGGGTGGGGTGTATTTCGGGTTCCGTGTCTCTGGGTGGGGTGTATTTTGGGTTCCGTGGCTCTGAGTGGGGTGTATTTTGGGTTCCATGGCTCTGGGTGGGGTGTATTTCGGGTTCCGCAGGGAACGTTGGGCGTAGGATGGGGGATGATATACCGCGAACCTGAAGTTCAGATTTCCTGCAAATTACATTTCATTCCCCAAAATCCATAAGAGACCCTCGGAAGGTGAAGGGGTCTATGGGTGGATTTTTAACCACTTCAGCTCCGAAAGGCTCCCTTTCCCCCCTCATGACCAGGCTAATATTTGTTGTTATTCAGCACTGTGCTACTTTAACTGGCAATTTCTCAGTCATGCAAAGCTGCACCCAAATTACATTTATATCATTTTTTTTCACACACACAGTGCTTTCTTTTGGTGCAAATTGATCATCACTGGGGGTGGGGGGGGAGGTTATTTTTTGTTATGCAAACAAAAAAAGTCCAAATGTTTTGAAACCCCCCCCCCCCTCCAATATTTTTTACTGTTTTACAGCAATGGAAACATTTAAAAAAAATCACATTTCCACATAAATTGAGGCCAAAATGTATTTTGCTCCATGTCTTCGGTAAAAAAAAATCCCAATCCGTGTATTACATAGTTCCATAGTTAGTCTGGCTGAGAAAAGACAAAAGTCCATCCAGTTCCACAATTAAAGAAAAAAAGTTATAACCCGACACCCACAGTGGATCCAGAGGAAGGCAAAACCCAGCAAAGCACGATCCAATCTCCTCCTGCAGGGGAAAAAATTCCTTCCTGATCCCCCGAGAGACAATCGGATATTCCCGGGATCAATAATCGGATATTCCCTGGATCAATAATCGGATATTCCCGGGATCAATAATCGGATATTCCTGGATCAATAATCGGATATTCCCGGGATCAATAATCGGATATTCCCGGGATCAATAATCGGATATTCCCGGGATCAATAATCGGATATTCCCGGGATCAATAATCGGATATTCCCGGGATCAATAATCGGATATTCCCGGGATCAATAATCGGATATTCCCGGGATCAATAATCGGATATTCCCGGGATCAATAATCGGATATTCCCTGGATCAATAATCGGATATTCCCGGGATCAATAATCGGATATTCCCGGGATCAATAATCGGATATTCCCGGGATCAATAATCGGATATTCCCGGGATCAATAATCGGATATTCCCGGGATCAATAATCAGATATTCCCTGGATCACCTTTCCCTATAAATGTTCTATCCAGTTATATTCTGTGTATCCAAGAAAGGATCCAGGACTTTCCTACAGCAATCCACTGATTGGCCACACCCACCTCTGGAGGGAGTCTATTCCACATTCTCAGCTCTTACTGTGAAGAAACCTTTCCGACCGATTGGTTTGTGTGGAAGTTCTAGAGACTACAGACTGTGGGATGGATACTGGAAGATTTTTTTTTTTATACCAGTAATGGCGTTGATCAGCGACTTATTGTGGGAGTGCGATAGTGCGGCGGGCGATCTGACACTGGATGGAAACTGACTGACATTCCCAGTGACACTAATTCAGTGATCAGCGCTAATACTATACAGTGTACTAATGACACCGGCCGGGAAGGGGTTAACATCCGGGGCGATCAAAGTGTGTTGCTTCTACTAATAGATGTGACTGCTTCACCAGGAGAGAACCCAGCCGCGTCGCTTGGCCCTGTGCAGAGCTCTGTGTTGTTAGTGAACACAGAGCTCTGGACTGTGATTCGCTAAGCCGATCAGAAGGTCCCGCCCATAAATCACTGACAGGCTTGTGCTGCATAGATGGGGCAGCGGGCGCACCCCCTACCTGGAAATGCTGGATCACATACATGTACGTCATCCGGTGCAGCGGGGCTGCCCTGCTGCAGCAAAAAGGCGATGAGCCGTCAGCAACTGACTAATAGTTCATAAAACAGAAAAAAATCAGCAGAAAAAGTCATTAAATGGAGGCGGGGACTAAATGGAGGCTACTAAATGGAGGCGGGGACTAAATGGACGCTACTAAATGGAGGCGGGGACTAAATGGAGGCTACTAAATGGAGGCGGGGACTAAATGGAGGCTACTAAATGGAGGCGGGGACTAAATGGAGGCGGGGACTAAGGAGTTCATTAGGAATGATTAGAGAAAACGAAGGGTTAATAAGGGGCAAACAGACGGACTTTTCATTCAGCAAAAAAAAAAAAAACAAAAAACAAAAACAAAACACAACAAAAACAAAACAAAAACAAAACAAAACACAACAAAAACAAAACAAAACAAAACACAACAAAAACAAAACAAAACAAAAACAAAACAAAACACAACAAAAACACAACAACATTTCTTTCCCTGGAAGGATTGGATGGAAGAAGTTCATCGCTTTGATCTGCAGATGAATGAACAGAAAGATACAAAAAGGAACAATCTGCCACATTGTATCTTCCTATATTCCTGACTTGCTTGCGATTTGACATTGAAGTCTATGGGAGTCATGCTGCCCGAAAAAAGTAGTGGAAGAAGTTTTTGGGTTTTTTTGTCGCAGCGACACAAGTTGCGGCACCCGTTAAAAATCGATGTGTTTTCAACTTCACCTGCAACTGTACACGTCGCCAGAATGTTGGAAGTCGCTGGAAAATGGGTCTGGTGTGACCCCGGGCTGAGCAATGTTGTCTGGAAATGGAGTCAGGCGGCTTTTTTTGGCAGCTGCAGCTGAGTGTACAGCGACTCCGGCTTTGACTAATCAAAGCAAACAATTGCTGTATACTGCTGTATATCACCCTACGCCCCCCTCACCTTCCCCCCCCCCCCCCCAGGCCTATTAGCCAGGGATTTTTCCTCTCAGAGAAAAGGTGCAGAAACTCCCCACTTCCAAGCCTCCCCTGGTCTCCGCCCCCTACCCACCTCCGACGACCATCATTGTCTCCGCCTCCTACCCACCTCTGAGGATCATCTCCTGGTTCCGCCCCCTACCCACCTCTGAGGACCATCCCTTGTCTCCGCCCCCTACCCACCTCTGAGGACCATCTCCTGGTTCCGCCCCCTACCCACCTCTGAGGACCATCCCTTGTCTCCGCCCCCTACCTACCTCTGAGGACCATCTCCTGGTTCCGCCCCCTACCCACCTCTGAGGACCATCCCTGGTCTCCGCCCCCTACCCACCTCTGAGGACCATCCCTGGTCTCCGCCCCCTACCCACCTCTGAGGACCATCTCCTGGTTCCGCCCCCTACCCACCTCTGAGGACCATCCCTGGTCTCCGCCCCCTACCCACCTCTGAGGACCATCTCCTGGTTCCGCCCCCTACCCACCTCTGAGGACCATCCCTGGTCTCCGCCCCCTACCCACCTCTGAGGACCATCCCTTGTCTCCGCCCCCTACCCACCTCTGAGGACCATCTCCTGGTTCCGCCCCCTACCCACCTCTGAGGACCATCCCTGGTCTCCGCCCCCTACCCACCTCTGAGGACCATCTCCTGGTTCCGCCCCCTACCCACCTCTGAGGACCATCCCTGGTCTCCGCCCCCTACCCACCTCTGAGGACCATCCCTTGTCTCCGCCCCCTACCCACCTCTGAGGACCATCTCCTGGTTCCGCCCCCTACCCACCTCTGAGGACCATCCCTGGTCTCCGCCCCCTACCCACCTCTGAGGACCATCTCCTGGTTCCGCCCCCTACCCAACTCTGAGGACCATCCCTGGTCTCCGCCCCCTACCCACCTCTGAGGACCATCTAATGGTTCCGCCCCCTACCCACCTCTGAGGACCATCTAATGGTTCCGCCCCCTACCCACCTCTGAGGACCATCTAATGGTTCCGCCCCCTACCCACCTCTGAGGACCATCCCTGGTCTCCGCCCCCTACCTACCTCTGAGAACCATCTCCTGGTTCCGCCCCCTACCCACCTCTGAGGACCATCCCTGGTCTCCGCCCCCTACCTACCTCTGAGGACCATCTCCTGGTTCCGCCCCCTACCCACCTCTGAGGACCATCCCTGGTCTCCGCCCCCTACCTACCTCTGAGGACCATCTCCTGGTTCCGCCCCCTACCCACCTCTGAGGACCATCCCTTTTAGAGAATATAGAGCCAAGTATTCTGTGACGCTATGGAATTTGTTAATGATAACAAGAAAGGCAAAAAAATAGATCCTCTGTAGCTAGCAATAGACCCCTCCAGCAACAATAGACCCCCCTTCAAAAATAGGCCTCTCCAGTGTCCATAGATCCACCCCAGAAATAATAGATTCCCAACAGCCAGCATCAATAGGGCCTCCAAGCAGCCAGCAATAGACCCCTCCCTCAACAGTAGATCTCTTCCAGCAATGATTGATCCCCAGCAACAATTGACCCACTTCAAAAATAGATTTCCTCCAGCAGCCTAGATCCCCCAGTAGCCAGCAACAATAGACCCCCCCCTTCAACAATCGACCCTCCAGCAACAATCGATCCATCCCAGAATCAATAGCCTCCCAACAGCCAGCATCAACAGAGTCCCCAGCAGCCAGCAGTAGACCCCCTTCTTCAACAGTAGATCCATCCCAGCAATGTTGATGCCCAACAACATAAGACCCATCCCTAGCAAAAATATATCCCCCAACAGCAGCAATAGACACTCTGCAAAAATAGATTCCCTACAGCAATAATATATCCCCCAGCAGCCAGCAACAATAGACCCCCCAAGCAACAATAGACTCCCAACAGTCAGCATTAATAGACCCTCCAGCAGCCAGCAATAGACCCCTCCCTCAACAGTAGATCCCTCCCAGCAATGATTGATCCCCAGCAAAAATAGATCCCCCACCAGCAACCATAGACCTTCCCAGCAACAATAGACCCTCTGCAAAAATGGATCCCCTCCAGCAGCCTAGATCCCCCCAGTAGCCAGCAACAATAGACCTCCATAGCAGCAAAGACCCCTCCAGCAACAATAAACCCCCCCAGCAACAAAAGACCGTCCAACAACAATAGATCCACCCCAGCCTGATTGGATACAAATCTACATTCCTGCGAGGTCCCGCTGATCGATTTTCCATGGATGTAGCCGGCTGCGATTCGAGGATCGTTCCCAGATCTCTGGCCTTGTAAGTGGGTCACGGCAATACTCGCTCTCCACCAGCAGAGGGGGGTATGACCTAGGGGTGGGCAGCGCCGCCACCGAGCTCCAATTCCCGAAAATCCCGATTCTGATCCCAGGGCGGCCATCTTTATCGGGATTAACCCTTCCCCCACCGGGGGTCAGTACTTGGTCCTCGCAGGCGATGATTCGAGGGGCGCCGTGGGTTCGTCTCTGTGATTGTCGCACACACACGCAGATTCGGGTTCGCTGCGATTCAGAACGACGCGGCAAAAGCCGGCATGTCACGTGTCGGCGCGGGAGGAGGAATCACAACGCACAACCAGTTGGACCCACAAATTGTTTTGTGTCCCTAAAGCCGGCCATACACGGGGCGCAATCCCAAAGCATTTTCATTAGACAATCAGAAATTTCGTGCGTTTTGGCGCCACCATTGATTTCAAAGTTCGACCAACCAAGCCTCTCGTTTCACCTCGTGTCGCTATAGAACGGGTCGCATTCCGGAAGAATTTGCGTTTGAATTTCGCACCATCAGAGGGGCCGCGTCATTGGGCGATTTCCGAGCGACCATCGAATCTGAGCGACCATCGAATCTGAGCGACCATCGAATCTGAACGACCATCGAATCTGAGCGACAATCGACTCTGAGCGACCATCGAATCTGAGAGACCATCGAATCTGAACGACCATCAAACCTGAGTGACCATCGAATCTGAGCATCGAATCTGAGCGACCATCGAATCTGAGCGACCATCGAATCTAAGCGACCATCGAATCTGAACGACCATCGAACCGGAGCGTCCATCGACTCTGAGCGACCATCGAATCTGAGCGACAATCGACTCTGAGCGACCATCGAATCTGAGAGACCATCGAATCTGAGAGACCATCGAATCTGAACGACCATCAAACCTGAGCGACCATCGAATCTGAGCGACCATCGAACCTGAGCGACAATCGAATCTGAACGACCATCGACTCTGAGCGACCATCGAATCTGAGCGACAATCGACTCTGAGCGACCATCGAATCTGAGCGACCATCGAATCTGAGAGACCATCAAACCTGAGCGACCATCGAATCTGAACGACCATCGACTCTGAGCGACCATCGAATCTGAGCGACAATCGACTCTGAGCGACCATCGAATCTGAGCGACCATCGAATCTGAGAGACCATCAAACCTGAGCGACCATCGAATCTGAGCATCGAATCTGAGCGACCATCGAATCTGAGCGACCATCGAACCTGAGCGACAATCGAATCTGAGCGACCATCGAATCTGAGCGACCATCGAACCTGAGCGACCATCGAATCTGAACGACCATCGAATCTGAGCGACAATCGACTCTGAGCGACCATCGAATCTGAGCGACCATCGAATCTGAGAGACCATCGAATCTGAACGACCATCAAACCTGAGCGACCATCGAATCTGAGCATCGAATCTGAGCGACCATCGAATCTGAACGACCATCGAATCTGAACGATCGGCATGATGGAAATGTTTGAAAAATGTATTTTTATTCAACGACTGAAAATATCGCAAAAGAAACGAGCTGGAAGAAGAGAAGATTCCCGGCCATGAAAACTCTTCTGCAGCTGCATGGAGGGGGAATGAACGGCTCACTCAATGGTGGCACCACGGACTGCAAAACACAGAATTTCTTATGAATATTCGTCCGGAATTCGACCCGTGTATGGCCCACATATCCCCTCCCCTCCCCCCGGGGCTACAATGCCTTAAAAACTCATTTTATCTGCTGCTTCCCTCCAACTGCAGTGCTCTGTGCTGGCAGAGCTGAGTAATGGCCACACCCCCCAGCAGAGAAGGGGTGGAGGCGTGTCAGACCAGAGAGGTGGGCGTGTCAGACCAGAGAGGTGGGCGTGTCAGACCAGAGAGGTGAGCGTGTCAGACCAGAGGTGGGTGTGTCAGGCCAGAGAGATGGGCATGTCATACCTGAGAAGTAGGTGTGTCAGGCCAGAGGTGGGCATGTCAGACAGTAGAGGTGGGCCTGTTAGACCAGAGAAGTGGGCGTGTCAGACCTGAGAGATAGGCGTGTCAGACCAGAGAGGTAGGCGTGTCAGACCAGAGAGGTGGGTATGACAGACTTGAGAGGTGGGCGTGTCAGACCTGAGAGGTGGGTGTGTCAGACCAGAGAGGTGGGAGTGTCAAACAAGAAAGGTAGGCGTGTCAGACCAGAGAGGTGGGTGTGACAGAGCAGAGATGTGGGGGTGTCAGAACAGAGACATGGGTGTGTCAGACCAGAGAGGTGGGTGTGTCAAACCTGAGAGGTGGGTGTGTCAGAGCAGTTCTGTTACATTGGGTGTAACATAGGTACCTGCTGGGCGGCGCCCCTCCCCCCCACTGTAGTTGGACAGGTAAGGGAATAGGAAGGCGGAGTTTACATCTATTTCTGCGATTTCTGTGCGATTTCTGTGATTTCTGTGATTTCTGTGCGATTTCTGTGATTTCTGTGCAGTTTCTGTGATTTCTGTGCGGTTTCTGTGCGATTTCTGTGATTTCTGTGATTTCTGTGCGATTTCTGTGCGATTTCTGTGATTTCTGTGATTTCTGTGCGATTTCTGTGATTTCTGTGCGTTTTCTGTGTGATTTCTGTGATTTCTGTGCGTTTTCTGTGAGATTTCTACACTCTACAGGTGAGATCTCTGCACACCTGCTGTGCCCACCCCTGACTCCTCCCACATGACTCCACCCATATTCTATTGGGTGGGCTGACCTAGAGCCGGGAGCGCAGCGAGGACGGAATGGGAGAAATGCGCTGCTGGTGGGTGACGACGTCGCATGTTTGTGCTGCAGAACATCTGAGGGCCCATTGTGCTCCGCAATGAGAATCCGCCTCTCCATGAAGGGGGGGGCCCAGAGGGGGGGAGGGGGGCCCATCCTACAGCTGTGTCATTACCATCCGGAACAAGTACAGCGATTATTGCACCACGCAGGAAGAACGATCGCATTGATGGAGCGCGCCGGGGGAACCGTGACATCACAGCTGGAGGGAGCGAACGATGGACACCGAGCTACTCACACCACGAGGGGTTCCCACCATCCCTGTGCCCATTATGAGGGGTTCCCACCATCCCTGTGCCCATTATGAGGGGTTCCCACCATCCCTGTGCCAATTATGAGGGGTTCCCACCATCCCTGTGACCATTATGAGGGGTTCCCACCATCCCTGTGCCCATTATGAGGGGTTCCCACCATCCCTGTGCCCATTATGAGGGGTTCCCACCATCCTTGTGCCCACTATGAGGGGTTCCCACCATCCCTGTGCCCGCTATGAGGGGTTCCCACCATCCCTGTGCCCATTATGAGGGGTTCCCACCATCCCTGTGCCCACTATGAGGGGTTCCCACCATCCCTGTGCCCACTATGAGGGGTTCCCACCATCCCTGTGCCCGCTATGAGGGGTTCCCACCATCCCTGTGCACATTATGAGGGGTTCCCACCATCCCTGTGCCCACTATGAGGGGTTTCCACCATCCCTATGCCCATTATGAGGGGTTCCCACCATCCCTGTGCCCGCTATGAGGGGTTACCACCATCCCTGTTCCCATTATGAGGGGTTCCCACCATCCCTGTGCCCATTTTGAGGGGTTCCCACCATCCCTGTGCCCATTATGAGGGGTTCCCACCATCCCTGTGCCCATTATGAGGGGTTCCCACCATCCCTGTGCCCACTATGAGGGGTTCCCACCATCCCTGTGCCCGCTATGAGGGGTTACCACCATCCCTGTTCCCATTATGAGGGGTTCCCACCATCCCTGTGCCCATTTTGAGGGGTTCCCACCATCCCTGTGCCCATTATGAGGGGTTACCACCATCCCTGTTCCCATTATGAGGGGTTCCCACCATCCCTGTGCCCATTTTGAGGGGTTCCCACCATCCCTGTGCCCATTATGAGGGGTTCCCACCATCCCTGTGCCCATTATGAGGGGTTCCCACCATCCCTGTGCCCACTATGAGGGGTTCCCACCATCCCTGTGCCCGCTATGAGGGGTTACCACCATCCCTGTTCCCATTATGAGGGGTTCCCACCATCCCTGTGCCCATTTTGAGGGGTTCCCACCATCCCTGTGCCCATTATGAGGGGTTCCCACCATCCCTGTGCTGAGTTCCCGGCTCTGTATACTGGATACTTCTTTGTATTTTCAGGAGGGGGCGGATCCGTCTAGCAGGACGCCCCCCCCCCCCGACATCTCGGTTATACAAAGTATCGTCTTCCAGACCAAACGATCGTTTTGAAGTTTAATCTCTCGGCAGATTCCGCCAATCTGAACAGAAAGAATTCGGCCAATCCTATTAGGACATTACGAGGAGTCAGCAAAGCAGCAATAATTCGCCCCGGAATCCCACAAATCGACCATTTCTCTCCACAAACATCCAGTGAAGGCAAATCCAAAAACAACCAATTCTGCCTTCACTGGGCGCATGCTGAATGTGAATCTCTGCTGCCGTGTGCGTCCGTTCCTTCCTCTGCAGCGGAATTGATCTAATAATGAGAAGGATGGAACCAGAAATCGATCGCCGGGGATGGACAGAAAACGTCGAACTTTCTTCAGGCCGCCAGACCCCCGGATACCCAGCGAGGAAGCCGAATCCTGAAATATGAGACAGAAAACCCGGCGCGGGTCACAGGAGCGACTTTGTGTGCCAATGTTACACCAAACACTGAAAACTCAGAGCTGTGGCCCTCCGGCACTTCTTGTGTGGCCCCTGGGGGACCCTACAGACACGACTCTGTGTCTCTCTCTGTGGCCCGGTCCCGGCACTTCTTGTGTGGCCCCTATAGGCACGACTGTGTCTCCCTCTGTGGCCCTCCGGCACTTCTTGTGTGGCCCCTGGGGGCCCCTACAGGCACGACTCTGTGTCTCCCTCTGTGGCCCTCCGGCACTTCTTGTATGGCCCCTGGGGGCCCCTACAGGCACGACTCTGTCTCCCTCTGTGGCCCTCCGGCACTTCTTGTGTGGCCCCTGGGGGCCCCTACAGGCACGGCTCTGTCTCCCTCGGTGGCCCGTTCCCGGCAGTGATCTCATGTGACCTGCTGAAGGCATTGCGCTTCTGAGCCGCATTCCGGGGCCATTGACCTCACATTGACAGCCAGCAGTGCGGGAAATGTCACACAACAAGAGTTTCCCGCACCGTGTTATGTGCAAACTGACCATCGACGGAAAAAGTCGTTATATTGATTCTATGGTCCTGGAATTCAGGAACTGCAGTTACCGTGTTCTGCTGCCTCTCTGTAACATCCTCTAGGAGCTCCCGACCCTCTCCTCCCCCCCCTCACACTGCACTATACACACTACACATCCCATAGTCTTCATAGTCCCCATAGTCCCATAATCTTCATAGTCCTCATAGTCCCCATAGTCTCATAGTCCCCATAGTCTCATAGTCCCCATATTCCCTATAATCCCATAATCCTCATAGTCCCCATAGCCCCATAATCTTCATAGTCCTCATAGTCCCCATAGTCTCATAGTCCCCATATTCCCTATAATCCCATAATCCTCATAGTCCACATAGTCCCATAATCCTCATAGTCCCTATAGTCCCATAATCCTCATAGTCCCCATAGTCCCATAATCTTCATAGTCCCCATATTTCCATAGCCCCCATAGTTCCAAAATCCTCATAGTCCCCATAGTCTCATAGTCCCATGATCCTCATAGTCCCCATAAATCCATAATCCTCATAGTCCCCATATTTCCATAGCCCCCATAGTCCCATAATCCTCATAGTCCCCAAAGTCCCATATTCCTCATAGTCCCATAATCCTCATAGTCCCATATTCCTCATAGTCCCATAATCCTCATAGTCCCATAATCCTCATAGTCCCATAATCTTCATAGTCCCCATATTTCCATAGCCCCCATAGTCCCATAATCCTCATAGTCCCCAAAATCCCATATTCCTCATAGTCCCCATAGTCCCATAATCCTCATAGTCCCATAATCCTTATAGTCCCCATATTGCCATAGTCCCCATAGTACCATAATCCTCATAGTCCCCAAAGTCCCATATTCCTCATAGTCCCATAATCCTCATAGTCCCCATATTGCCATAGTCCCCATAGTACCATAATCCTCATAGTCCCATAATCCTCATAGTCCCATAATCCTCATAGTTCATAGTCCCACAATCCTCATAGTCCCCATAGCCCCATAATCCTCCTAGTCCCCATAGTCCCTATAGTTCCATAGTCTCAGTCTCATAGCCCCCATAGCCTCATAGTCCTCATAGTTCATAGTCCCCGTAGTCCCATAGCCTCATAGTCCCATAGTCTCATACAGGCCCGCAATGGGACAAAAAATAGGCCACGGCATTTTAGACTGAGCAGCCAATTTTGGAGGGGGGGATGCAAGGGCATTCGTGGGGGCAGTTGGTGACGGAATATTCATGGAGTTGGTCCTCCGCACTGTAATATAAAGGGGACTGCACTGTAAAGAGGCACTGTATTGATTACAGTGCCCCCTTACAGCGCAGTCCCCTTTATACCACAGTGCCGTTTACATTACAGTGCCCCTATACTGTATATTCAAAGAGATGGCCAAATCCAGCATATAGCAAAGACTGGACAGGGATGTCTCTTTGCTGGACAGGGATGTCTCTTTGCTGGATGGGGATATCCCTTCTTGAACTGGGGAGTCTTGTTGCTGGATTCGGATGTCTCTTTGCTGGAACAAACTGGGCAAAGAGACAGCCCTGTCCAACAAAGAGACAACCCATCCAGGAAAGAGACAGCCCGTCCAGCAAAGAGACAGCCCATCCAACAAAGAGACAGCCCATCCAACAAAGAGACAGCCCATCCAGCAAAGAGACAGCCCCTCCAGCAAAGAGACAGCCCCTTCAGCAAAGAGACAGCCCCTCCAGCAAAGAGACAGCCCCTCCAGCAAAGAGACAGCCCCTCCAGCAAAAAGACAGCCCCTCCAGCAAAGAGACAGCCCCTCCAGCAAAGAGACAGCCCCTCCAGCAAAGAGACAGGCCCGCCAGCAAAGAAACAGTCCATTCAGCAAATAGACAGCCCCTCCAGCAAAGAGGCAGCCCCTCCAGCAAAGACGCAGCCCCTCCAGCAAAGAGACAGCCCCTCCAGCAAAGAGACAGCCCCTCCAGCAAAGAGACAGCCCCTCCAGCAAAGAGACAGGCCCTCCAGCAAAGAGACAGGCCCTCTAGCAATGAGACAGCCCTTCCAGCAAAGACACAGCCCCTCCAGCAAAGAGGCAGCCCCTCCAGCACTGAGACAGCTCCTCCAGCAAAGACACAGCCCCTCCAGCAATGAGACAGCCCCTCCAGCAAAGACACAGCCCCTCCAGCAAAGAGTCCGCTCATCCAGCAAAGAGACAGGCCCTCTAGCAATGAGACAGCCCTTCTAGCAAAGACACAGCCCCTCCAGCAATGAGACAGCCCCTCCAGCAAAGACACAGCCCCTCCAGCAATGAGTCAGCCCCTCCAGCTAAGGCACAGCCCCTCCAGCAATAAGACAGCCCCTCCAGCAAAGACACAGCCCCTCCAGCAATGAGACAGCCCCTCCAGCAAAGAGACAGCCCCTCCAGCAATGAGACAGCTCCTCCAGCAATGAGACAGCCCCATCCACCGCCGCTATAGACCTGTCACAGTGTGCCAGCGGGTGAAGAAGAGAGGCCGCCGTTCTGCCTTCAGTGCAGCGGCCAAGGAGGTGTCCGTGTGTCAGCGGCGCTTCCTGCTGGTCATCAGGAGCCGTCACTGCCGCTCCTCCTGTCGGCCCTGCTTTGGGCATAGCTGCACAGCGGGAGGAGAGCGGCAGCCGCGGTCTGTGTCAGCCATGTCCACGTCCAATCTGCGGTCACCGCTTACCTCCCACTGTGCAGGCCCGGTCATCCTAAACCCGGCAGCCCCGGCCCACCTGGCAAATGCCTAGTGTGCCCTATGGCCAGACCAGGCCTGGTCTCATAGTCCCATAGTCCTCATAATCTCATAGTCCTCATATTCCCCATAGTCTCATAGTCCCCATAGTCTCATAGTCCCCATGGTCTCAGTCCCCATAGTCCTCATAGTCCCCATAGTTTTAGTCTCATGGTCCACATATTCCCATAATCTCATAGTCCCCATGGTCTCATAGTCCCATATTCCCCATAGTCTCATAGTCCCCATAGTCTCATAATCCCATAGTCCCCATGGTCTCATAGTCCCCATAGTCTCATAGTCCCCATAGTTTTATAGTCCCCATAGTCTCATAGTCCCACATTCCCCATAGTCTCATAGTTCCATACTCCCCATAGTCCTCATAGTCCCCATAGTCTCATAATCTCATAGTCCCCATAGTCCCATAATCTCATAGTCCCCATAGTCCCATATTCCCCATAGTCCACATATTCCCATAGTCCCCATAGTCTCCTAGTCCCAATGGTCTCATAGTCCCATAGTCTCATAGTCTCCATGATCTCATAGTGCCCATACTCCCATAGTCTCATAGTTCCATACTCCCCATAGTCCTCATAGTCCCCATAGTCTCATAATCTCATAGTCCCCATAGTCCCATAATCTCATAGTCCCCATAGTCCCATATTCCCCATAGTCCACATATTCCCATAGTCCCCATAGTCTCCTAGTCCCAATGGTCTCATAGTCCCATAGTCTCATAGTCCCCATGGTCTCATAGTCCCCATACTCCCATAGTCTCATAGTCCCCATGGTCTGATAGTCCCCATAGTATCATATTCCGCATAGTCCCCATGGTCTCATAGTCTCCATAGTCTCATAGTCCCCATAGTCTCCTAGTCCCATAGTCTCCTAGTCCCATAGTCCCCATGGTCTCATAGTCCCATAGTCTCCATGATCTCATAGTCCCCATACTCCCATAGTCTCATAGTCCCCATGGTTTGATAGTCCCCATAGTATCATATTCCGCATAGTCCCCATGGTCTCATAGTCTCCATAGTCTCATAGTCCCCATGGTCTCATAGTCTCCATAGTCTCATAGTCCCCATAGTCTCATAGTCCCCATAGTCTCATAGTCCCCATAGTCCCCATGGTCTCATAGTCCCATAGTCTCATAGTCTCCATGATCTCAAAGTCCCCATACTCCCATAGTCTCATAGTCCCATAGTCCCCATGGTCTGATAGTCCCCATGGTCTCATAGTCCACATAGTATCATATTCCCCATAGTCCCCATGGTCTCATAGTCTCCATAGTCTCATAGTCCCCATAGTCTCATAGTCCCCAAAGTCTCATAGTCCCCATGGTCTCATAGTCCCATAGTCTCCATGATCTCATAGTCCCCATACTCTCATAGTCTCATAGTCTCCATGATCTCATAGTCCCCATACTCTCATAGTCTCATAGTCCCCATGGTCTGATAGTCCCCATAGTATCATATTCCGCATAGTCCCCATGGTCTCATAGTCTCCATAGTCTCCTAGTCCCATAGTCCCCATGGTCTCATAGTCCCCATGGTCTCATAGTCTCCTAGTCCCATAGTCCCCATGGTCTCATAGTCTCCATGATCTCATAGTCCCCATACTCCCATAGTCTCATAGTCCCATAGTCCCCATGGTCTGATAGTCCCCATAGTATCATATTCCGCATAGTCTCCTAGTCCCATAGTCCCCATGGTCTCATAGTCGCCATGGTCTCATAGTCCCCATGGTCTCATAGTCCCCATGGTCTCATAGTCCCATAGTCAGGGGACTGAGAGTGATAGAAGGGACTTTTTTCCACCAGGAACACGTTCTCAGACAAAATTCTTCTTTTTGTTGGAGTTTATGGTCCCTGTAGCCTCTTTCTGCACACGCAATGCACATGTGTGATGGCAAGGAGGGCGGGCTCTAACGCCCACACGCCACATATGTACGTCTATAGGTGGCTGAGGTTCCGGTGCTCAGAGCTCTCATGGACAGCTCGTGGCCTGTACGGGGGGGGGGAGTGGCTCCCGAACATGTGACCACTGTGACAACCAATCACATGATTTGAATGATATTGGACACACGTTGTCACCGATCGGACGGGAAGACGTGACCAGTATGGTGTCGGTGTCGTCCTGCACTGGCGGCAGAAGCGGATCGATGATTGAAGTCACATGACGGGGCGATGTCTGTTTTCTGTTCACAAAACCAGATTTCCTTCGCGTGGAAATAATCGCATTCTTCCAGCGGGGAATGGAAATGACGGCTCCACATCCCCAGTCCGGGCTCCTCCATCATCCTCCCAGCTCCGATTCAGCACCGCGGACAGCTCCCCTCCCCCACACAACAAGAATCTGCTCTGCGTCCTCCTGTGATTAATCCCGCCGCCATGTGCTGATAGGCCGCCGGCGCGCAGTCATTACAGCGACCTTCTATCCGGGCACTTAGGACGATCGACTTCCGAGACGCCCGCGATTCTCCGACTCCGGAATAATCAAACGGCGGATATCGACTTTTCATTGGGTGATAAAACGGTACAATCCGCCATTCCAGGGACATGGAGAGTCATACACTGCGTCGGGGGGGGGGTACACAGCGTCGGGGGGTACACAGCGTCGGGGGGGTACACCACGTTGGGGGTACACAGCGTTGGGGGGGTACACTACATCGGGGGGGTACACAGCTTCGGGGAGGGGTACACCGTGTCTGGGGGGTACACAGCGTTGGTGGGTATATAGCGTCGGGGGGTACACCGCGTCGGGGGGGTACACAGCATCAGGGGGTACACCGCGTTGGGGGGTACACAGCGTCGGTGGGTACACAGCGTCGGGGGGTACACCGCGTTTGGGGGTACACTGCGTCGGGGGGGTACACCGTGTCTGGGGGGGTACACAGCGTCGGGGGGTACACCGTGTCTGGGGGGGTACACCGTGTCTGGGGGGGTACACAGCGTCGGTGGGTACACAGCGTCGGTGGGTACACAGCGTTGGGGGGTACACTGCGTCGGGGGGGTACACAGCGTCGGGGGGGTACACAGCATCGGGGGGTACACAGTGTTGGGGGTTACACTGCGTCGGGGGTACACAGCGTCAGGGGGTACACCGCGTTGGGGGGTACAGTGCGTCGGGGGGTACACCGCGTCGGGGGGTACACCGCGTCGGGGGGGTACACAGCGTTGGGGGGTACACAGCGTTGGGGGGTTACACTGCGTTGGGGGGGGTACACAGCATCTTTAATAATGGTATGAGGGTGGGGGACTGGCGGGGGTACACCGCATCGGGGGGTACACTGCGTCGGGTGGGTACACCGCGTCGGGGGGGTACACTGCATTGGGGGGCACACCGCGTCGGGGGTGTACACAGCGTCGGGGGGTACACTGCATTGGGGGGCACACCGCGTCGGGGGTGTACACAGCGTCGGGGGGGGTACACTGCATTGGAGGGGGCATACCGCATCAGGAGGGTAACACAGCACCTTTAACAATGGTATGAGGGTGGGGGATTGGGGGGGTACACAGCGTCGGGGGGTACACTGCATCGGGGGAGGTACACCGCGTCGGGAGGGGGGGTACACAGCACCTTTAATAATGGTATGAGGGTGGGGGATTTGGGGGGGTACACCGCATCAGGGGGTACACAGCATCGGAGGGGGGTACACCGCGTCGGGGGGGTACACAGCACCTTTAATAATGGTATGAGGGGGGGGATTGGGGGGGGGATTAGGGGGGGTGTAGGATTGAGAATTTTCCCCCCAAATAGCCATCTATAGAATGGAGGCGACACGGATCGGAACGCTCAGAGGATCCGGCTGATACGCCGAGCGGGAAATCAATGAGACATTTCCATGCGGCACCAGGAAACCCGCGCTGCAAGGGGTCCAATGTGTGCCGAGGACGCAGGAGAGACGATTCTGAGCACCGCTGGTGGGGTGTCAATGGGCGGAGTCAGTGTCCACTGACAGCGGGATCTCCGAAAGTATATATACACCTGTATACAGCAACTGGATCATTCGTCAATCATCTCCACCATCCCCAACAACCAGTCCAGTGACTTTGCCTAGGCTGAGATGATGTCATCAGTCTGCTGCAGGCAGGAGGAAGCCTTTCCTCAGTCTCCCCTCCCCCAGTGATCAGACTGTACATTGTAACTTTGTAGAAAGAGGAGGAGTCATTTCCTCAGTCTCTCCTCCCCCGTGATTAGACTGTACATTGTAACTTTGTAGGAGGGGGAGGAGTCATTTCCTCAGTCTCCTCCCCCAGTGATCAGACTGTACATTGTAACTTTGGGGACAAACATTGAACCCCATTAGTGTACGGATTTTCCATTTTTGATCCCTTGTTTGGATGGTGATTTTTCTACATTAAAAGTTCTTTTCTGTGCAGAAATCTTCTTTCATTTTTTTTCTATATATGGCCTCTGGGAGGGCCTGACTGCCATGCGCTGTGATTGGTCACCGTTGTGCACTTCACCTATATCATCGCTCGCTCTCTCTATATATATATATATACACACAGTATAGAGGGGGGCATATATATATACCTGTTCAGCATACATGAGCCCACCCCAACAGACTTGGCAGAAAGCTCCTCCCACAAATGCCGGCCTTTCATTGCGCACAAGATTTGGTCATTTGCACACCAAAAAGTATTTTTCCTCACAAATTCACCCCAGACCATGTTGCAAAAATGAACACACCCCAATGAAAGTCTTAGGAGCAAAGCTACATTGTAGACAACAGAATCCTAATGATCGAGAGTTCATCTCCAGGTGAGTTTAATTATTCATTATACAGGTGTCTGGCAGACAGGTGAATATAAAAGGGTGTTACCTAAGAAAACCCCGCCCATTTCATGCTGTCAGCGACTGTACCACATGGAAGAGAAATGTCACAAGGCCTGAGAAAGGAAATAATTTCTTGACACCAGAAAGGTGACGGCTACAAGAAAATCAGCAAAGCTTCACTTATCAGTCAGAATACTGGAGCAACAAGGATACAAAAATGTAACAAAGATAGAATTGCAACCATCTCACAGAGACGTCCAGGCCGTCCATGGAAGGTAACACTTCAACAAGAACGTCTTCTGATGAGAAGGGTTGAAGACAATCGCCATGTAAGGTCACTGCTGTTAGCTAAAGTAGTAGAAAGCCAAACTGGGGGGATGGTTCACATGACACCATACGGCAGACACTGCAGAGGAATGGCATGCATGGGTGTCATCCACGAAGGAAGCCTCTCCTAAAGCCCGCCTAGAATCTGCCAGGGCCCATCCTGAAAAAGAAGACGACTACTGGGACTCTGTACTCTGGAGTGATGACACCAAGATAAATGTTTCTGGAACTGATGACTTCACAACTGTATGGTGTCACAAAGGTGAGGAGTACAAAGACAAATGGACGGTGCCTACTGTGAAACATGGTGGTGGCAATGTCCTCCTGTGGGCTGCATGAGTGCTGCTGGTGTCAGGAGCTGTATTTCATTGATGGTGTCATGAATTCACAGATGTACTGCTCTATATTGGAAGAGAAGGCGCTCCCATCACTCCGTGCCCTCGATCGTCGTGCACTTCTCCAACATGACAACGATCCAGAATACACATCTAAGGCCACTGCTGGATTTCTGAAGAAGAACCCGGGGGAAGGGATTCCGGGGCCAAGTCTGTCTCCTGATCTGAACCCAATCCAACACCTATGGGGGGTTCTGAGGAGACAAGCTGACCATCGCTCTCCATCCAGCATCCAGGCTCTGACAGGTCGTTCTGGAAGAATGGAAAAAGATCGATGTCGCAATATGTCACCAACTTGTTCCTTCCATGCCTAGAAGACTCGTCCTCACCAATCATGGAGGTCCTACAGAATACTCCATGGAGGAGTTCTTGTTGTGGGGGGGGGGGGGGATTCATTCATCAACTCATTGGAGCGAAACTGAAGATTTTGTCATCGAAGTTCCTTCCTGTCATGTAATGAGCTGAACAAATGTTCGATCAAAATCCGATCTGTCCCATGGTGGAGATCGTTCTGTTCACTGAGATATTGATTCCAATCTCACTTTTCTAAAGGGTGTCACCATGTATGCTGAGCCCCAAGTATTGTCCCCCCCCAATCATGTATGCTGAGCCCCAAGTATTGTCCCCCCCCAATCATGTATGCTGAGCACTCTGTGTATATATCTATATACATATATTGCCCCAAGTATTGTCCCCCCCCCCCAACCATGTGATTCCGGTGTTCCAATCCCCTGCATATCATGTGATTCAGGTGTTCCAATCCCCTCCCAATCATGTGATTCAGGTGTTCATATCCCCTCCATATCATGTGATTCAGGTGTTCCAATCCCCTCCCAATCATGTGATTCAGGTGCTCCAATCTCCTCCATATCATGTGATTCAGGTGTTCCAATCCCATCCCAACCATGTGATTCAGGTGTTTCCAATCCCCTCCATATCATGTGATTCAGGTGTTCCAATCCCCTCCATATCATGTGATTCAGGTGCTCCAATCCCCTCCATATCATGTGATTCAGGTGCTTCAATCCCCTCCGTATCATGTGATTCAGGTTTCCAATCCCCTCCCAATCATGTGATTCAGGTGTTCCAATCCCCTCCCAATCATGTGATTCAGGTGTTCCAATCCCCTTCATATCATGTGATTCAGGTGTTCCAATCCCCTCCCAATCATGTGATTCAGGTGTTCCAATCCCCTCCATGTCATGTGATTCAGGTGTTCCAATCCCCTTCATATCATGTGATTCAGGTGTTCCCAATCCCCTCCCAATCATGTGATTCAGGTGTTCCAATCCCCTCCATGTCATGTGCTTCAGCTGCTCCAATCCCCTCCCAATCATGTGATTCAGGTGTTCCAATCCCCTCCATATCATGTGATTCAGGTGTTCCAATCCCCTCCATATCTTGTGATTCAGGTGTTCCAATCCCCTCCATGGACACAGGTGTATACAATCAGCCCCTAGGCATGCAGACGGCTTCTACAAACATTGGTGAAAGAATGGGTCGCTCTCAGGAGCTCAGTGACTCCAAGCGTGGTCCCGTGATAGGTGGTCACCTGGGCAATAAGTCCATCCGTGACATTTCCTGGCTACTAAATATTCCACGCTCAACTGTTAGTGGGATTATAACAAAGTGGAAGCCACTGGGAACAACAGCCACTCAGCCACCAATTGGTAGGCCACGTCACATGACAGGGCGGGGTCAGCGCATGCTGAAGCGCACAGTGCGCAGAAGTCACCAACTGTCTGCAGAGTTAATAGCTAAAGACCTCCAAACTTGGTGTGGCCTTCAGATGAGCCCAACAACAGTGCGTAGAGAGCTTCATGGAATGGGTTTCCATGGCCGAGCAGCTGCATCCAAGCCTTCCATCACCAAGTGCAATGCAAAGCGTCGGATGCCGTGGTGTAAAGCACGCCGCCACTGGACTCTAGAGCAGAGGAGACGTGTTCTCTGGAGGGACCAATCACGGTTCTGTCTGGCAATCCGATGGACGCGTCTGGGTTTGGCGGTGGCCAGGAGAACGGTACTTGCCTGACTGCATTGTGCCAAGTGTAGAGTTTGGTGGAGGGGGGATTATGGTGTGGGGGTGTCTTTCAGGGGTTGGACTTGGCCCCCTAGTTCCAGTGAATGGAACTCTTAAGACGACATTTTGGACAATTTCATGATCCCAACATTGTGGGAGGAGTTTGGGGATGGCCTCTTCCTGTTCCAACATGACTGCCCACCAGTGCACAAAGCAAGGTCCATAAAGACATGGAGGAGCCAGTTTGGGGTGGAGGAACTTGACTGTCCTGTACAGAGTCCTGACCTCAACCCCATAGAACACCTTTGGGATGAATTAGAGCGGAGACTGCGAGCCAGGCCTCCTCCCCCGACATCAGTGCCTGACCTGACAAATGTGCTTCTGGAAGAATGGTCCAACCTTCCCATAGACACCCTCCTAAACCTTGTGGACGGCCTTCCCAGAAGAGTTGAAGCTGTTATAGCTGCAAAGGGCGGGGCCAACTCAATATTGAACCCTACGGACTAAGACTGGGGGGTCATTAAAGGTCATGTGTGTGGAAAGGGCGGGGCCAACTCAATATTGAACCCTACGGACTAAGACTGGGGGGCCATTAAAGGTCATGTGTGTGGAAAGGGCGGGGCCAACTCAATATTGAACCCTACGGACTAAGACTGGGAGGCCATTAAAGGTCATGTGTGTGGAAAGGGCAGGGCCAACTCAATATTGAACCCTACGGACTAAGACTGGGAGGCCATTAATGGTCATGTGTGTGCGAAGGGCGGGGCCAACTCAATATTAAACCCTACGGACTAAGACTGGGGGACCATTAAAGGTCATGTGTGTGGAAAGGGCGGGGCCAACTCAATATTGAACCCTACGGACTAAGACTGGGGGGCCATTAAAGGTCATGTGTGTGGAAAGGGCGGGGCCAACTCAATATTGAACCCTACGGACTAAGACTGGGGGCCATTAAAGGTCATGTGTGTGGCAAGGGCGGGGCCAACTCAATATTGAACCCTACGGACTAAGACTGGGGGGCCATTAAAGGTCATGTGTGTGGGAAGGGCGGGGCCAACTCAATATTGAACCCTACGGACTGAGACTGGGGGGCCATTAAAGGTCATGTGTGTGGAAAGGCCGGGGCCCAATACTTGGGGCAATATAGTGTGTATATATATACAGTTGTGTTGAAAATACTAGCCGTCAGACATCACTAACCGGATCAATCACTGTTTTTGGTGGAAATGATATTTCTACATGGCAGATAATTTCCTAGCAGGTGTAGTAGAGTCATAGAAATCCAACAGACCCAACAGTCATGACATGCGTGCTGCTGATTCTGTGTCATTGAATCACTCATTGAAAGGGGCGTGTTCACAATAATAGCCGGGTGGAGTTCTATTAGTGACGTCATTCATTCTCTGATAAACAGGTGGCAATTATTGCCCTTATTTAAGGAAGGAAGGCAGCAAATGTTGGACATGCTGGTTACAGTGCATTTCTCTCTGAAATTCTGAGGAAAATAGGTCGTTCCAGACATTGTTCAGAAGAACAGCGTTCCTTGATTAAAAAGTTGATTGGAGGGGAAAACATATAAAGAAGTGCAGAAAATGATCGGCTGCTCAGCTAAAATGATGGCAAATGCTTTAAAATGGCAACCAAAACCTGAAAGATGCGGAAGAAAGCGAAAAACTACCATTGGAATGGATAGAAGAATAGCCAAAATGGGGCGGACTCAGCCAACAATCAGCTCCAGGAAGATGAAAGAAGGTGTGACGTTCCCTGTGAGGACTCAGCCAACAATCAGCTCCAGGAAGATGAAAGAAGGTGTGACGTTCCCTGTGAGGACTCAGCCAACAATCAGCTCCAGGAAGATGAAAGAAGGTGTGACGTTCCCTGTGAGGACTGTTACAATTAGAAGACGTCGATGTGAAGCCAAGCTATCTGCAAGAAGTCCCCGCAAAGTCCCACTGTTGGGGAAAAGACGTGTGCTGAAGAGGTTACAATCTGCCAAAGAGCACATTGACCGGCCTAAAGAGAAATGGGGCAACATTTTGTGGACTGATGGAAGTAAGATTGTTCTTTTTGGGTCTAGTGGGCGGAGACAGTTTGTCAGACGGCCCCCAAACACTAAATTCAAGCCACAGTACACTGTGAAGACCGTGAAGCATGGTGGTGCAAGCATCATGATATGGGGATGTTTCTCATACTACGGTGTTGGGCCTATTTATCGCATACCAGGGATCATGGATCAGTTTGAATCCATCAGAATACTTGAAGAGGTCATGCTGCCTTATGCTGAAGAGGAAATGCCCTTGAAATGGGTGTTCCAACAAGACAACGACCCCAAACACACCAGTAAACGGGCAACATCTTGGTTCCAGACCAACAAGATGGACGTTATGGAGTGGCCAGCCCAATCCCCGGATCTTCATCCAATAGAAAACTTGTGGGGTGACATCAAAAATGCCGTTTCTGAGGCCAAACCAAGAAATAGAGAAGAAGTGTGGAATGTGGTCCAATCATCCTGGGCTGGAATACCTGATCACAGGGGCCAGAAGTTGGGGGACTCCATGCAACACAGATGTACAGCAGTTCTCAGAAACAGTGCGACTACAACCAAATATTCATGAAGTCATTCAAAGGAAAGCAAAATCTTCAAACATTTCTCAGTTTATATAGTGAATGTTGGAGTTTGGAAAGAAGAATACAAACACTGAGATTTTTTTGAACCGTCTAATATTCACTTTTCTTCCATTTTTTTAGAGGAACAACACAAATTTGATGTATTTTTCTTCATGTTGTGATTTGGAATAGAATGTGTCGTGTTCCCAATGCATTTGTGTGGATGGAAAGAAAAGGATTAGAAGGATTTGCAGCTTTAGTCACTTTTATCATCACAAATGTATATATATATATATGGTGTAAGGTGTAGTCCCCCCCCCTCCCCCCCCAGTCTCCATCTCTGTTCTCTTCTGCCAGACGCTCTGTGTTGTCACCCCTGGAGGAGGAAGCATGCAACCACGGCTGAGAGCGCCTCAGAAAGGCAGCAGTGCTGGCCCAGTCGGATGGATGGATGGATGGAGGGATGGATGGATGGATGGAGGGATGGATGGAGGGATGGATGGATGGATGGAGGGAACGTTCCGGGAACACGGACATACACCGAACCCTTGCAGTGCTGCCTAGTGCAGCTTCCCCTCAGTCCCTCCTGATTGGTTGGTAGAGGGTTCAGAGTCGCAGGATGGATACGCTGCACAGAGGGGCGGACCGACCACTCGAGCACTGCCCGAGGGCCCGGGGTCAGTAGGGGGCCCCATGAGATGCTCTTGGTACCTTTCATTGGCTTTTTTAGGTGTGGGCGAGGACACAGGGGCCCCATGATCCCCTATTGCTCGGGGGCCCCATGAGTTCCAGTCCGCCCCTCGAACTGCGTCGGCTGCATTTCCACAAATGACAATTCTTATCTTTTTCTAAGGAGTAGATGGACCCTCCCCTCCCCCTCCCGGCATCTGGGAAGAGGATGACTGCAAAGCGTGGTCTGTGCGCAGTGTGGATCCATGCGTGTATCCATGCGTAGTGGGGATGCGTGTGTGGATGAGTGTGTGGATGCGTGTGTGGATCCATGCGTAGTGGGGATGCGTGTGTGGATGCCTGTGTGGATGCGTGTGTGGATCCATGCGTAGTGGGGATGCGTGTGTGGATGCGTGTGGGGATGCGTGTGGGGATGCGCGTGTGGATGCGTGTGTGGATCCATGCGTAGTGGGGATGCGTGTGTGGATGAGTGTGTGGATGCGTGTGTGGATCCATGCGTGTGTGGATGCGTGTGTGGATCCATGCATAGTGTGGATGCGTGTGTGCATGCGTGTGTGGATCCATGCGTAGTGGGGATGCGTGTGTGGATGCGTGTGTGGATCCATGCGTAGTGGGGATGCGTGTGTGGATGCGTGTGTGGATGCGTGTGTGGATGCGTGTGTGGATGCACCGTGGTGCCACAAACACATATTCAGTTTTATGCGTCTTTTGTTGATACATTTTTGTGTGCCAGTTATGGGATGTTTTGTATTTTATTATGTTTTTAAGTGTTTTTTATTATTTTTGGTTTACATTGTTTAGATCATTTTCTATAGATTGGGGGATCTACATGTCTGCATTACGTGATCGGGATCCTCAGCACCGGAACGACATTTATTAGTCCCATTTGGACTCTGAAAAAGGTTTCTTCCTTTATTTTCTTTTTTTCCCATCACTTCCTGATCCCCCCCGAAATGTCCCCCATGTTGTCATGTAACAATGTATTCCCCTCCCCCGAAATGTCCCCCATGTTGTCATGTTACAATGTATCCCCCCCCCCCCCGAAATGTCCCCCATGTTGTCATGTTACAATGTATTCCCCTCCCCCGAAATGTCCCCCATGTTGTCATGTTACAATGTATCCCCCCCCCCCCGAAATGTCCCCCATGTTGTCATGTTACAATGTATTCCCCCCCCCCGAAATGTCCCCCATGTTGTCATGTTACAATGTATTCCCCCCCCCCGAAATGTCCCCCATGTTGTCATGTTACAATGTATTCCCCTCCCCCCTGAAATGTCCCCCATGTTGTCATGTTACAATGTATCCCCCCCCCTGAAATGTCCCCCATGTTGTCATGTTACAATGTATCCCCCCCCCTGAAATGTCCCCCATGTTGTCATGTTACAATGTATCCCCCCCCCCCCTGAAATGTCCACCCATGTTGTCATGTTACAATGTATCCCCCCCCCGAAATGTCCCCCATGTTGTCATGTTACAATGTATCCCCCCCCCGAAATGTCCCCCATGTTGTCATGTTACAATGTATCCCCTCCCCCTGAAATGTCCCCCATGTTGTCATGTTACAATGTATCCCCCCCCCCGAAATGTCCCCCATGTTGTCATGTTACAATGTATTCCCCTCCCCCCTGAAATGTCCCCCATGTTGTCATGTTACAATGTATCCCCCCCCCCTGAAATGTCCCCCATGTTGTCATGTTACAATGTATCCCCCCCCCCGAAATGTCCCCCATGTTGTCATGTTACAATGTATTCCCCTCCCCCCCCGAAATGCCCCCCATGTTGTCATGTTACAATGTATTCCCCTCCCCCCCCGAAATGTCCCCCATGTTGTCATGTTACAATGTATTCCCCTCCCCCCCCGAAATGTCCCCCATGTTGTCATGTTACAATGTATTCCCCTCCCCCCCTGAAATGTCCCCCATGTTGTCATGTTACAATGTATTCCCCTCCCCCCCCGAAATGTCCCCCATGTTGTCATGTTACAATGTATCCCCCCCCCTGAAATGTCCCCCATGTTGTCATGTTACAATGTATCCCCCCCCTGAAATGTCCCCCATGTTGTCATGTTACAATGTATTCCCCTCCCCTGAAATGTCCCCCATGTTGTCATGTTACAATGTATCCCCCCCCCCGAAATGTCCCCCATGTTGTCATGTTACAATGTATTCCCCCCCCCCCGAAATGTCCCCCATGTTGTCATGTTACAATGTATTCCCCTCCCCCCTGAAATGTCCCCCATGTTGTCATGTTACAATGTATCCCCCCCCCTGAAATGTCCCCCATGTTGTCATGTTACAATGTATCCCCCCCCCTGAAATGTCCCCCATGTTGTCATGTTACAATGTATCCCCCCCCCCCCTGAAATGTCCACCCATGTTGTCATGTTACAATGTATCCCCCCCCCGAAATGTCCCCCATGTTGTCATGTTACAATGTATCCCCCCCCCGAAATGTCCCCCATGTTGTCATGTTACAATGTATCCCCTCCCCCTGAAATGTCCCCCATGTTGTCATGTTACAATGTATCCCCCCCCCGAAATGTCCCCCATGTTGTCATGTTACAATGTATTCCCCTCCCCCCTGAAATGTCCCCCATGTTGTCATGTTACAATGTATCCCCCCCCCCTGAAATGTCCCCCATGTTGTCATGTTACAATGTATCCCCCCCCCCGAAATGTCCCCCATGTTGTCATGTTACAATGTATTCCCCTCCCCCCCCGAAATGCCCCCCATGTTGTCATGTTACAATGTATTCCCCTCCCCCCCCGAAATGTCCCCCATGTTGTCATGTTACAATGTATTCCCCTCCCCCCCCGAAATGTCCCCCATGTTGTCATGTTACAATGTATTCCCCTCCCCCCCTGAAATGTCCCCCATGTTGTCATGTTACAATGTATTCCCCTCCCCCCCCGAAATGTCCCCCATGTTGTCATGTTACAATGTATCCCCCCCCCTGAAATGTCCCCCATGTTGTCATGTTACAATGTATCCCCCCCCTGAAATGTCCCCCATGTTGTCATGTTACAATGTATTCCCCTCCCCTGAAATGTCCCCCATGTTGTCATGTTACAATGTATCCCCCCCCCTGAAATGTCCCCCATGTTGTCATGTTACAATGTATTCCCCCCCTGAAATGTCCCCCATGTTGTCATGTTACAATGTATTCCCCCCCTGAAATGTCCCCCATGTTGTCATGTTACAATGTATTCCCCCCCTGAAATGTCCCCCATGTTGTCATGTTACAATGTATTCCCCCTCCCCCCTGAAATGTCCCCCATGTTGTCATGTTACAATGTATTCCCCTCCCCCCTGAAATGTCCCCCATGTTGTCATGTTACAATGTATTCCCCCCCCCCTGAAATGTCCCCCATGTTGTCATGTTACAATGTATTCCCCTCCCCCCTGAAATGTCCCCCATGTTGTCATGTTACAATGTATTCCCCTCCCCCCTGAAATGTCCCCCATGTTGTCATGTTACAATGTATTCCCCCCCCCCTGAAATGTCCCCCATGTTGTCATGTTACAATGTATTCCCCCCCCCCTGAAATGTCCCCCATGTTGTCATGTCATGTTCCTCATTAAAGAAGAACTAAAGGCAAAACGTTTATTTTCTACTTTGTGTTGAATAAGGGAGGGTTATATCCTCTGTCAGGTGTCCCCATTGGGGAAATTTTCCTTCACTTCCTGTCCCAGAGACACATCAGGAAGTAAGGAAATCCCTGCAAAGTGCAGTAATTCCCTGTTGTCACCAGAACTATTGTCCCATTGGAAGATTTCCCCTCTATTCCTGTTATGGGGACAACACAAAATTTTGGACACCTAGAGAGGGGAAATTTCCCTAACGGGGACACAGACAGCAATAAAAACCTGACAGGGGGTCTCACTCCACCCCTTCCATCCAACACTGAAAGGGGGTCTCACTCCTCCCCCTCCATCCAACACTGACAGGGAGTCTCCCCCCTCCCCCTCCATCCAACATTGACAGGTGGTCTCACCCCTCCCCCTCCATCCAACACTGACAGGGGGTCTCATCCGTCCCCCTCCATCCAACACTGACAGGGGGTCTCATCCCTCCCCCTCCATCCAACACTGACAGGGGGTCTCACCCCTCCCCTTCCATCCAACACTGACAGGGGGTCTCATCCCTCCCCCTCCATCCAACACTGACAGGGGGTCTCACCCCTCCCCTTCCATCCAACACTGACAGGGGGTCTCCTCCCTCCCCCTCCATCCAACACTGACAGGGGGTCTCCCCCCTCCCCCTCCATCCAACACTGACAGGGGGTCTCATCCCTCCCCCTCCATCCAACACTGACAGGGGGTCTCATCCCTCCCCCTCCATCCAACACTGACAGGGGGTCTCATCCCTCCCCCTCCATCCAACACTGACAGGGGGTCTCCTCCCTCCCCCTCCATCCAACACTGACAGGGGGTCTCCCCCCTCCCCCTCCATCCAACACTGACAGGGGGTCTCACCCCTCCCCCTCCATCCAACACTGACAGGGGGTCTCATCCCTCCCCCTCCATCCAACACTGACAGGGGGTCTCATCCCTCCCCCTCCATCCAACACTGACAGGGGGTCTCATCCCTCCCCCTCCATCCAACACTGACAGGGGGTCTAACCCCCCAGGGACTGACTGCCTCCTGAATTCTGTGTGCGTTGCCTCCATGATGTGAAGCAGTCTTTACTATATAAAATGAGGCCTCCTACTGGGCAATGTGTATTACAACATCTGATATGCTTCAGTAATGAATGAGCACAGCATTGATTGGTACCGATCGCTCACTGTGTTCATTCAGGAAAGTAAGCGGCTGGGTTAATGACATATTTTACACCCCCTTCCCTTCCCCACTCTCCATCCTGAAACAATCCCCCCATGTTCCCTGAAGCAGCTGCAGCCAGCAGGTGGGAAAGAAGAGGAAGTCGGCAGTGCTGTTGGAGGGGGGGGAGGCACACAGGGGTGCACAGGGGGGCCAGCAGAGGGGTGCACAGGGGGGCCAGCAGAGGGGTGCACAAGGGAGCCAGCAGAGGGGCGCACAGGGGGGCCAGCAGTGGGGTGCACAGGGGGGCCAGCAGAGGGGTGGACAGGGGGGCCAGCAGAGGGGTGGACAGGGGGGCCAGCAGAGGGGTGCACAGGGGGGCCAGCAGAGGGGTGCACAGGGGGGCCAGCAGAGGGGTGCACAGGGGAGTCAGCAGAGGGGCGTACAAAGGAGCCAGCAGGGGGGCCAGCAGAGGGGGTACACAAGGGAGCCAGCAGAGGGGTGCACAGGGGGGCCAGCAGAGGGGTGGACAGGGGGGCCAGCAGAGGGGCCAGCAGAGGGGTGCACAGGGGAGTCAGCAGAGGGGCGTACAAAGGAGCCAGCAGGGGGGCCAGCAGAGGGGGTACACAAGGGAGCCAGCAGAGGGGTGCACAGAGGCGCCAGCACTGGGGTGCACAGGGGGGCCAGCAGAGGGGTGCACAGGGGGGCCAGCAGAGGGGTGGACAGGGGGGCCAGCAAAGGGTTGCACAGGGGAGTCAGCAGAGGGGTGTACAAAGGAGCCAGCAGGGGGGCCAGCAGAGGGGGTACACAAGGGAGCCAGCAGAGGGGCGCACAGGGGGGGCGGTAGAGGGGCATACAAGGGAGCCAGCAGAGGGGTGCACATGGGGGCCAACAGAGGAGCACACAGGGGGCCAGCAGAGGGGTACACATGGGGGCCAGAAGAGGCGCACAGGGGGGCCAGCAGAGGGGCGCACAGGGCGCCAACAACAGGGGGAAGAAGGGGATGGAGATACTGGAGGCATTCCTCCTGTGGTTTCCCTGCAGCGCAGTGGGAGGGGGAAGAGGAGATGCCAGGAGGATCGCTTCTAGTGATAAGGCAGTACAGCCGATCCTCGTGCTCTGCAGGTGCCTGGGCCCCCCTGTCGAACTTATGGGGCCCGGTACAGAAGGGTCAGCTGTGTAAATATAGGTAGGATGAGCCCATGAATGCGACCTGGTATGTGCCTCTTGCAGTCCATGTACAGCAGAGCTCAGAGGGAGAAGCAGCACCAGCATGCTGGTAGGAGGAGAGAGCAGAGTGACAGATGAGCTCATCACTGTGCTGCTTCTCGTTTCACTGTCCAATCACTGGCTGGGGGTGGGTCCAGAATGATCTGAGCTCAGTGCATGTGGGTTGAATGATGGTGGACATCTAGTGGCAGAAGAAAGGTACTGCAGGGGAGTCCTCTGGATGGAAGGTGATGATTGCTGCAAAAGCCGGTTTTATCGTTTTTTTGGGGTTTTTTTTAAAGGGGTTTCATTGTTAGTTTGTCTTTGGCTGGAGTTCTGCTTTAAAGCTCAAAGACGGGTGAGGGGAGCAGGAAGCTGTAATTGCCCCGCGGTCCTCGCAGCGTATACGCACATCCGTGTACATTCGGCGGGGCTCGGGCCCCGGGGCCCATCCAGTGGTTAACTGTGCCTATGGGTCATGTCAGTGTTTATCCGCACTATAAGGAGCGGTAAAAGGCTGATGCCGGGAGCCGTCTAGAGGAGGCCACCAGGGAGGATGAAGGTCTAAGTGGTTTATGAATATTTCAGGCGCTCCTGTCCCGTACACGCTGTGCCGGCGCTCCTTGCGGGGAAATGATGTTCTAGTCATCAGAACGCGCTCTCAGCTTCTCCGGGTGTCACCGCGCTCTCAGCTTCTCCGGGTGTCACCGCGCTCTCGGCTTCTCCGGGTGTCACCGCGCTCTCGGCTTCTCCGGGTGTCACCGCGCTCTCGGCTTCTCCGGGTGTCACCGCGCTCTCGGCTTCTCCGGGTGTCACCGCGCTCTCGGCTTCTCCGGGTGTCACCGCGCTCTCAGCTTCTCCGGGTGTCACCGCGCTCTCGGCTTCTCCGGGTGTCACCGCGCTCTCGGCTTCTCCAGGTGTCACCGCGCTCTCGGCTTCTTATTGTCCTGGTGTCACCGCGCTCTCGGCTTCTCCGGGTGTCACCGCGCTCTCGGCTTCTTATTGTCCTGGTGTCACCGCGCTCTCGGCTTCTCCGGGTGTCACCGCGCTCTCGGCTTCTCCGGGTGTCACCGCGCTCTCGGCTTCTTATTGTCCTGGTGTCACCGCGCTCTCGGCTTCTCCGGGTGTCACCGCGCTCTCGGCTTCTCCTGGTGTCACCACGCTCTCGGCTTCTCCTGGTGTCACCGCACTCTCGGCTTCTCCTGGTGTCACCGCGCTCTCGGCTTCTCCGGGTGTCACCGCGCTCTCGGCTTCTCCGGGTGTCACCGCGCTCTCGGCTTCTCCTGGTGTCACCGCGCTCTCGGCTTCTCCTGGTGTCACCGCGCTCTCGGCTTCTCCTGGTGTCACCGCGCTCTCGGCTTCTCCGGGTGTCACCGCGCTCTCGGCTTCTCCGGGTGTCACCGCGCTCTCGGCTTCTCCTGGTGTCACCGCGCTCTCGGCTTCTCCGGGTGTCACCGCGCTCTCGGCTTCTTATTGTCCTGGTGTCACCGCGCTCTCAGCTTCTCCGGGTGTCACCGCGCTCTCGGCTTCTCCGGGTGTCACCGCGCTCTCGGCTTCTCCTGGTGTCACCGCGCTCTCGGCTTCTTATTGTCCTGGTGTCACCGCGCTCTCGGCTTCTCCGGGTGTCACCGCGCTCTCGGCTTCTCCGGGTGTCACCGCGCTCTCGGCTTCTCCGGGTGTCACCGCGCTCTCGGCTTCTCCGGGTGTCACCGCGCTCTCGGCTTCTCCTGGTGTCACCGCGCTCTCGGCTTCTCCGGGTGTCACCGCGCTCTCGGCTTCTCCTGGTGTCACCGCGCTCTCGGCTTCTCCTGGTGTCACCGCGCTCTCGGCTTCTCCTGGTGTCACCGCGCTCTCGGCTTCTCCTGGTGTCACCGCGCTCTCGGCTTCTCCGGGTGTCACCGCGCTCTCGGCTTCTCCGGGTGTCACCGCGCTCTCGGCTTCTCCTGGTGTCACCGCGCTCTCGGCTTCTCCGGGAGTCACCGCGCTCTCTGCTTCTCCGGGTGTCACCGCGCTCTCGGCTTCTCCGGGTGTCACCGCGCTCTCGGCTTCTCCGGGTGTCACCGCGCTCTCGGCTTCTCCGGGTGTCACCGCGCTCTCGGCTTCTCTGGGTGTCACCGCGCTCTCGGCTTCTCCGGGTGTCACCGCTCTTCACACTCCTGAAATGTCCCCCATGTTGTCATGTTACAATGTATTCCCCCCCCCTGAAATGTCCCCCATGTTGTCATGTTACAATGTATTCCCCCCCCCTGAAATGTCCCCCATGTTGTCATGTTACAATGTATCCCCCCCCCTGAAATGTCCCCCATGTTGTCATGTTACAATGTATCCCCTCCCCCCTGAAATGTCCCCCATGTTGTCATGTTACAATGTACTCCCCCTCCCCCCTGAAATGTCCCCCATGTTGTCATGTTACAATGTATCCCCCCCCCTGAAATGTCCCCCATGTTGTCATGTTACAATGTATCCCCCCCCCCCAAATGTCCCCCATGTTGTCATGTTACAATGTATCACCCCCCCTGAAATGGGTGCCCCATGTTGTCATGTTACAATGTATCACCCCCCCTGAAATGGGTGCCCCATGAGCTGTCAGTCTGCCCCTGGGTCAGGGATAAAGTTGTGGAGAAGTGTTAGGTTATACAACATCTCTCAAGCTCTGAGCATCTCACGGAGCACTGTGTTCAATCCATCCTCCGACTATGGGAGGAGTACGGCACAACTGCCAACCTACCAAGACATGGCCGTCCACCTAAACTGACCGGCCGGGCAAGGAGAGCATTCATCAGAGAAGCAGCCAAGAGGCTCATGGGAGCTGTGGAGGAGCTGCAGAGATCACAGCTCAGGGGGGAATCTGTCCTCAGGACAACTATTAGTCTTCGCTCCACAAATCTGACCTTTATGGAAGAGGAACAAGAAGAAGCCATTGTTGGAGGAAAGCCATGAGAAGTCCCGTTTGTGAGAAGCCATGTGGGGGACACAGCAAACATGTGGAGGAAGGGGCTCTGGTCAGAGGAGACCAACATGGAGACCAAAACTAACCCTGCCCATCCCCCTGAACACACCATCCCCACCGTGAAACATGATGGTGGCGGCATCATGTGGTGGGGAGGCTTTTCTTCAGCAGGGACAGGGAAGCTGGTCAGAGTTGATGGGAAGATGGATGGAGCCAAATACAGGGCAATCTTACAAGAAAACCTGTTAGAGTCTGCAGAAGACCTGAGACCGGGGGGGAGGTTCCCCTTCCAGCAGGACAACGACCCGAAACATCCAGCCAGACCTACAATGGAATGGTTCCCATCAAAGCATCTTCATGTGTTAGAATGGCCCAGTCACAGTCCAGACCCAAATCCAATGGAGAATCTGTGGCCAGACCTGAAAATTGCTGTTCCCAGACGCCCTCCATCCAATCTGACAGCTTGAGGGATTCTGCAAAGAAGAACGGGCAGAAATGTCCCTCTCTAGAGGTGCAAAGAGACATCCCCAAAAAGAAGTCTCAAAAAGATGGCTGGAATTGCAGCCAAAGGGGGTCCTACAAAGTACTGACGTTTTCCAGGCGCTGTAGGAAGAGAAGATTATAACTCGCAAAACTTACAGGCAAAACAATGCGATGAATAATCTCCCCTCCCCCACCTATTGGGGAACCCCCACCTTCTTCCTAATATTTCCCACTTTTCGGACGCACATGATCGGCGATACAACTGGGTGGAAAAAATAGGCGGCAAGCGAAGGAAACGGCCCGTGATTCCTCACATCCTTCAGATCGACCATCAAACCGAACAAAACTTCAAAGGGAAGATGAAACATTTCCTTACATGGAGTGTCCACAACTGACCCCCCCGGACATCCCTCCCCACAGCCAGGAAACACATTCACCTTCAATCCGCATTGTACAGCCCACTGCAAGCAGGTTCAGCAGGCTTCTCACAGTGCCTCCGCAAAACTCACACGAGAAAACCAGAACATCCAACATTACATTTCCCAACCTTTTACCCCAAAGGGACCCCTAAAGTATTATTTAGGTCTCAGAGAACCCCTGTTTAAATTAATTCATTGGGGGGTCAGTGGGAAGAACGTCCCTTACATTGGGGGTCAGTGGGAAGAACGTCCCTTACATTGGTGGTCAGTGGGAAGAATGTCCCTTACATTGGGGGTCAGTGGGAAGAACGTCCCTTACATTGGGGGTCAGTGGGAAGAATGTCCCTTACATTGGGGGTCAGTGGGAAGAATGTCCCTTACATTGGGGGGGTCAGGGGGAAGAACGTCCCTTACATTGGGGATCAGTGGGAAGAATGTCCCTTACATTGGGGGTCAGTGGGAAGAATGTCCCTTACGTTGGGGGTCAGTGGGAAGAATGTCCCTTACATTGGGGATCAGTGGGAAGAATGTCCTTACATTGGGGGGTCAGTGGGAAGAATGTCCCTTACATTGGGGGTCAGTGGGAAGAATGTCCCTTACATTGGGGGTCAGTGGGAAGAATGTCCCTTACATTGGGGGTCAGTGGGAAGAATGTCCCTTACATTGGGGGTCAGTGGGAAGAATGTCCCTTACATTGGGGGTCAGTGGGAAGAATGTCCTTACATTGGGGGGTCAGTGGGAAGAATGTCCCTTACATTGGGGGGTCAGTGGGAAGAATGTCCCTTACATTGGTGGTCAGTGGGAAGAATGTCCCTTACATTGGGGGTCAGTGGGAAGAATGTCCCTTACATTGGGGATCAGTGGGAAGAATGTCCCTTACATTGGGGATCAGTGGGAAGAATGTCCCTTACATTGGGGGGGTCAGTGGGAAGAATGTCCCTTACATTGGTGGTCAGTGGGAAGAATGTCCCTTACATTGGGGGTCAGTGGGAAGAATGTCCCTTACATTGGTGGTCAGTGGGAAGAATGTCCCTTACATTGGGGATCAGTGGGAAGAATGTCCCTTACATTGGGGGTCAGTGGGAAGAATGTCCCTTACATTGGGGATCAGTGGGAAGAATGTCCCTTACATTGGGGATCAGTGGGAAGAATGTCCCTTACATTGGGGGTCAGTGGGAAGAATGTCCCTTACATTGGGGGTCAGTGGGAAGAATGTCTCTTACATTGGGGGTCAGTGGGAAGAATGTCCCTTACATTGGGGGTCAGTGGGAAGAATGTCCCTTACATTGGGGGTCAGTGGGAAGAATGTCCCTTACATTGGGGATCAGTGGGAAGAATGTCCCTTACATTGGGGGTCAGTGGGAAGAATGTCCCTTACATTGGGGATCAGTGGGAAGAATGTCCCTTACATTGGGGATCAGTGGGAAGAATGTCCCTTACATTGGGGGGGTCAGTGGGAAGAATGTTCCTTACATTGGGGGTCAGTGGGAAGAATGTCCCTTACATTGGGGGTCAGTGGGAAGAATGTCCCTTACATTGGGGGGGTCAGTGGGAAGAATGTCCCTTACATTGGTGGTCAGTGGGAAGAATGTCCCTTACATTGGGGGTCAGTGGGAAGAACGTCCCTTACATTGGGGATCAGTGGGAAGAATGTCCCTTACATTGGGGGTCAGTGGGAAGAATGTCCCTTACATTGGGGGTCAGTGGGAAGAATGTCCCTTACATTGGGGGTCAGTGGGAAGAATGTCCCTTACATTGGGGATCAGTGGGAAGAATGTCCCTTACATTGGGGGGTCAGTGGGAAGAATGTCTCTTACATTGGGGGTCAGTGGGAAGAATGTCCCTTACATTGGGGGTCAGTGGGAAGAATGTCCCTTACATTGGGGATCAGTGGGAAGAATGTCCCTTACATTGGGGGTCAGTGGGAAGAATGTCCCTTACATTGGGGATCAGTGGGAAGAATGTCCCTTACATTGGGGATCAGTGGGAAGAATGTCCCTTACATTGGGGGGGTCAGTGGGAAGAATGTTCCTTACATTGGGGGTCAGTGGGAAGAATGTCCCTTACATTGGGGGTCAGTGGGAAGAATGTCCCTTACATTGGGGGGGTCAGTGGGAAGAATGTCCCTTACATTGGTGGTCAGTGGGAAGAATGCCCCTTACATTGGGGGGGTCAGTGGGAAGAATGTCCCTTACATTGGGGGGGTCAGTGGGAAGAATGTCCCTTACATTGGGGGTCGGTGGGAAGAATGTCCCTTACATTGGGGGTCAGTGGGAAGAACGTCCCTTACATTGGGGGGTCAGTGGGAAGAATGTCCCTTACATTGGGGGTCAGTGGAAGAATGTCCCTTACATTGGGGGTCAGTGGGAAGAATGTCCCTTACATTGGGGATCAGTGGGAAGAATGTCCCTTACATTGGGGGTCAGCGGGAAGAATGTCCCTTACATTGGTGGTCAGTGGGAAGAATGTCCCTTACATTGGGGGTCGGTGGGAAGAATGTCCCTTACATTGGAGGTCGGTGGGAAGAATGTCCCTTACATTGGGGGTCAGTGGGAAGAATGTCCCTTACATTGGGGATCAGTGGGAAGAATGTCCCTTACATTGGGGATCAGTGGGAAGAACATCCCTTACATTGGGGGTCAGTGGGAAGAATGGCCCTTACATTGGGGATCAGTGGGAAGAACATCCCTTACATTGGGGGTCAGTGGGAAGAATGGCCCTTACATTGGGGGTCAGTGGGAAGAATGTCCCCTACATTGGGGGTCAGTGGGAAGAATGGCCCTTACATTGGGGGTCAGTGGGAAGAATGTCCCCTACATTGGGGGTCAGTGGGAAGAAAGCTCCGTACGTTGGTGGTTGGTGAGAAGAAGGCTCCCCTTGCCATGGTGGCCACCCTTACAGACAGCCAGGAAATTCATTGTTGTCCTTCTGGTGGCTGTAATAAGTGGTATTGGCCCCAGAACTATGCAGGTACCATCACATGGGAGGTCAATCAGCCACAGCTCTAGGACACCCCCCCCCCCCCAGCAACCACTACAGGAATCTTGAGGTTCCTCTGAATTCCGGTTGCTCTGAAGGTCTCGAAGGTCAAATGGCCATCAGCATAGGACGGGTACCAGGGTGGTATTTACAGCCAATTAGCAGGCAGTCTGTGTGCTCCGCCCTCAATGGAATAGAAGAGGTTTGAGTGGAGAAATAGATGAAGTCAGCGATAAGACGAGGCAAATCCTCTCAGTGCCGGAAAATGGAACTTTAATTTTCCAGAACTCTGGCGGCTCTCTGCCAGCCATTAAACCTCTCAATTTTCCATCAATGATTTCCTACTTTCAAGTGGCTGAAAGCTTCTGTAGGGAGCGCAGCCGAGGGCGCCGATCCCCTGGGCGCAGCCGAGGACGCCGATCTCCTGGGCGCAGCCGAGGGCGCCGATCTCCTGGGCGCAGCCGAGGGCGCCGATCTCCTGGGCGCAGCCGAGGACGCCGATCTCCTGGGCGCAGCCGAGGACGCCGATCTCCTGGGCGCAGCCGAGGGCGCCGATCTCCTGGGCGCAGCCGAGGACGCCGATCCCCTGGGCGCAGCCGAGGGCGCCGATCCCCTGGGCGCAGCCGAGGGCGCCGATCTCCTGGGCGGCAGCCGAGGGCGCCGTCTCCTGGGCGCAGCCGAGGGTGCCGATCCCCTGGGCGCAGCCGAGGACGCCAATCTCCTGGGCGCAGTCGAGGGTGCCGATCCCCTGGGCGCAGCCGAGGACGCCGATCTCCTGGGCGCAGCCGAGGGCGCCGATCTCCTGGGCGCAACCGAGGGCGCCGATCCCCTGGGCGCAGCCGAGGGCGCCGATCTCCTGGGCGCAGCCGAGGGCGCCGATCCCCTGGGCGCAGCCGAGGGCGCCGATCCCCTGGGCGCAGCCGAGGGCGCCGATCTCCTGGGCGCAGCCGAGGGCGCCGATCTCCTGGGCGCAGCCGCACTCTCACACTTAAGTGGTCGTATTTCCAGGACAAAGCTGGCCTTCTGCGGAGAAGGTCGTGTTTCATCTATAGATCCGCCGCACAAAGATAGACGGGCGCCAGGGACTGTGGAAAGACAAACTGCTGACAAGGCAACATACACAGAAATGGCGCGCGGTGCGTGAAGGGAGGACGCCGCTGGGTGATGTTTGTATCTAAAGAGGTCACATGACAACATTAGGAGTTTACAGTCATTCAAGTATTTCTGTTACACAAAGAGTGCTCCACCTAGACATGAAAACTCCGCGGGGGAAGAACCCCAAATATCCCGGCATGCATTCCTCTGCCACTGAGCTGTGATAGGCAACTCCCCATGGATGCCGAATCCTTGTCTAGTGAAGGGCCCCGAATCGAAGCCCGTGAAATGCAGTTACTAGTTCCAGACGTCCGCTGCAGCCTCACCCACAAAGGGGGTGAAAGAGTAGG
>NW_028319757.1:0-70399 GCF_062004578.1 Staurois parvus | reverse complement strand
GGAGACTCCAAAAATGACAGAAAAATTTCCTGTTTTTAAAAAATGCACTGAGCTCCTAATGTCCTGTTGGAGACAGCACAGTTCATTTTCTGGACTGAAATCACAAGGAATGGTGTCAGCCCTGCCCAGCTGCCTTGTGCTAAACTACTGTTCACATTCTCTGTTAATCACTAAACTAGGACCTCTCCTCTTGTTAGTTGTTTGTAATCCTGCCAAAGGCATAGAAATCTTTGACAGTCATGACAATTTAGGTTTTGTTAGCACAACCCCATTAGGAATGCAGAAAATGTACTGTGTGCAGTTGTACATTTATGAGACCTCGTTCATACACACTCAGATATAACAACATTGTCTCTGGCTCATCACAGCCTGAAAAGTGTTGTCAGGACATAGAAGTGACCCCTGCTGCTGTTAAAGAAAAAAATCCCGAAGAGTAGGGATTACTTTTTTTTTTTTTGCTCTCGGAAATAGTCTCTTCCCATATTAAAAAATGGTAACTGTTCATAGAGGGGACTAGTTTAAGCAAAAGTACCCTTAATCCACCCAGGACATATGGCTAGAGAGGACTTTCATCAAAGGTTTGTAAAACACTGCTTAGATATTCAAAAATCATATACACTGTCAGTAATTGCATTGGTATGACACAAATTGTTTAACACCAAATGTTAAAGTGACTAATGTCCACATCTCTCCCTTTTCCCCTCACTTCTGTTTGTCTGGAATGAGTCGTGCACATTAGTTGCAGTAATGTGCAATGTTCTATGTACACTACAAATCTCAGTCTATAGTCCATTTCAGAAGCAAGCAAGAAAGGGTGGCTATGTCCCATATGGTGGGACCAGGGAGGAAGGATGTAGCCACCATCTAATAGCAAATGGCATCACGGAAGCAAGACAGAATTTGCAGATTTGGAGGAGGCCGAGAACAATAGAAGGGACTTTGAGTTAAAGTGGAGTTCCACCTAAAAAAAAATAAAATAAAAGTCAGCAGTTACAAAAACTGTAGCTGCTGACTTTTAAAATGCAGCCACTTACCTGTCCCACGATCCAGCAGTGTCTTCACCACAGCTGGTTTCACCGGCCGTCTTCTCTCCCTTGCACCGGAATCATCAGTGGGGGCACCCGACTGACAGCTTGTGGCTTCACAACCGGGCACCCACTGTGCATGCATGAGAAGCGCTGCGCTTTGTGAATGGCCCCGTGGTCTTCTGGGACCTGTCACTATGGGGAGGGATGACAACTTTTGCTTCCCATTGCCTAGGCGATTGCAGCAGAAGTGGGAGCAGGTACCTGTCAAATGTGGGTGCCCGCTCCCCCCCCCCCTACTCCCCAAAGGTACCAATCCTTAATGGGGAGCGGGGGACAAAGGCTTAAAGCGGAGCTTCCCCTTTTGGGTGGAGCTCCACTTTAAGAATACATGATGGAATAGAAAACAAGAGTTCAATTTTAAAGCAGAACTAAGCCCATCAATTTAACGGTTCCGCAAAACAGTTACATTCAAGGCACTCTGAAAAACTGTCAAGCAATCAAATGCTGGTGTCATAACTGATCACATGTGAAACACAATAGCAGCTGCACATCCAACAGAGGCTAAGATGGCAGCTTCCTTGGCTGTAAAGCATAGGGTGGGCTTACTTCTACTATTTTCCAAAATACAATTTTTACACAGAAATACAAAGAGCATATGTGATGTCGGTATCAAGTGATTATAAACAATTTATATTAGAAAACAAAAATTAAATGTTAAACAATGTCCCTCCATCAGCTTTCACAACATTATTGGATAGAGTTAAGAAGCTGCAAATCTCTTGCACAGATACTGGGCTCAGATTGGAGATGAGAAAATACAAGGCTATTACAGTGGGGATCGAAAGTTTGGGCACCCAGCTAAAAATTTGTATTAATGTGCATAAAGAAGCCAAGGAAAAATGGAAAAATCTCCAAAAGGCATCAAATTACAGATTAGACATTCTTATAATATGTCAACAAAAGTTAGATTTTATTTCCATCATTTACACTTTCAAAATAACAGAAAACAAAAAAATGGCGTCTGCAAAAGTTTGGGCACCCTGCAGAGTTAATATCTTGTTCTGCCCCCTTTGGCAAGTATCACAGCTTGTAAACGCTTTTTGTAGCCAGCCAAGAGTCTTTCAATTCTTGTTTGAGGTATCTTTGCCCATTCTTCCTTACAAAAGTCTTCCAGTTCTTTGAGATTTCTGGGCTGTCTGTCACGCACTGCTCTTTTAAGGTCTATCCATAGATTTTCAATTATGTTGAGGTCAGGAGATTGTGAAGGCCATGGCAAAACCTTCAGTTTACGCCTCTTGATGTAATCCCCCGTGGATTTCGAGGTGTGTTTAGGATCATTATCCATTTGTAGAAGCCATCCTCTCTAACTTCAGCTTTTTCACAGATGGCATCAAGTTACCATCCAAAATTTACTGAAATTTTATTGAATCCATTTTTCTTTCTACTCGTGAGATGTTCCCTGTGCCACTAGCTGCAACACAACCCCAAAGCATGATTGATCCAACCCCATGCTTAACAGTTGGACAGAGGTTCTTTTCATTAAATTCTGTGCCCCTTCTTCTCCAAACGTACCTTTGCTCATTCCGGCCAAAAAGTTCAATTTTAACCTCATCGGTCCACAGAACTTGTTTCCAAAATGCATCAGGCTTGTCTATATGTTCATTTGCAAAGTTCAAACGATGATTTTTGTGGTGAGGACGTAGAAGAGGTTTTCTTCTGATGACTCTTCCATGAAGACCATATTTGTACAAGTATCTCTTTATAGTGGAATAGTGTACCACAACTCCAGTGTCTGCCAGATCTTTCTGGAGGGATCGTGCAGTCAAACGTGGGTTTTGAACTGTTTTTCTCACAATCCTGCGAGCTGTTCTGTCTGATATTTTTCTTGGTCTTCCAGATCTTGCTTTAACTTCCACTGTTCCTGATGACTGCCATTTCTTAATTACATTCCGAACAGAGGATATTGACATCTGAAAACGCTTTGCTATCTTCTTATAGCCTTCTCCAGCTTTGTGAGCGTCAACTATTTTCAGTTTCAGTTTTCTAGACAACTGCTTAGAAGAACCCATGGTGCTGATTGTTGGGGCAAGGTCAGATGAGTCTGGGCATTTAAAACCTTTGAGATTGACATCACCTGGTCTTCCCAGACGATGATTGAGAACAATCCATGACACTGGCAGGTCTCAGCTTTGCAAAGGGGGCAGTGCATGCTATAAATTCTGCAGGGTGCCCAAACTTTTGCAGACGCCATTTTTTTGTTTTCTGTTATTTTGAAAGTGTAAATGATGGAAATAAAATCTAACTTTTGTTGCCATATTATAAGAATGTCTAATCTGTAATTTGATGCCTTTTGGAGATTTTTCCATCTTTCCTTGGCTTCTTTATGCACATTAATACAAATTTTTAGCTGGGTGCCCAAACTTTCGATCCCCACTGTATGTGTTAAAAGGTGTAAACCCCAGAACAATGTATCTAAGCAAATCATTTTCTAATACAGAGATTCTGACAGTAAGAGCACTCCCTGTTGTAGGCTGGCAGAACTAAGCACTGTCCGCCTACCATTTGTGCGCCTTCCGCTGACCATTGAGCTTGCCTATCCTATCGCGGCTCACTGGCCAATTAGAGGTGCCTGTACAGGAGGCTGACAACATTGCTGTTAACTGTGAGAAGTGCTGTTAAAGCAGCCCCCCCCCTTTTTACTAAAGTTCAGATCCGCATGTATCGCTGCATGCTAATGTAAAGTCATACATATTTTCCTTTTTTCATATTGTTGCCCTTCTTGTCTCCAATTCCTGGTTTCTCCAAATTCAGCAATGAAGCCCCGGCTGCACAAATGTCCCCCAGTAAAGACATTGTCATTAGAACATTTGGGGAAATCTCGAACCTAACCTGCAAGATCTTGAAGTATTGTCATACTGTGCTTGGGCAAGATGAAGTGCAGAATGTCATGCGCCATGTAACACAGATTTGTAACTAAATAGAAAAAACAACAAGCTTTCTCTACTAGATACTGGGAGATTTTTTTTTATATAAACAAATGAACGTAATGTTTGGTTCATACATGAGAAAAAAGATACAACACCAAGTGCTCCATCCTATGCATGCGCAGTACCAACTATGCTATTATCCAGCCCAAGACGTACATTTTCAAAATAGTGACATGTAAGCAGGGATACAGGTAGCCAGAAAAGGACTAAGGGCCCATTTACAGTTGGAGTCAGGAAGTGGTAAAAACATTTTTCCTTACTTTGAAAATGTGTGTATATTCTTAAAGAATCCCTGTAGCCGCTGTATTTTTAGTATTTTCGGCTCTTCATGACAACCAGCATGGGCGGAGTGGGGGATTAGAGTATTAGATACCCCAGCTTCCTGCTAACTACAAAAGTACAAGAAAACTTTCCTTGGCACCCATTAAATGTGCATGTACCAGGGAGGGAGCTGGCCACTGGATGGTGTAGACTTTAGATATGCTGTCTGACCATTGCTTGCTTTAATACATTCTAACAGACTTGTTTCTAGAACGGTGATCCAGCAACTGTTTAGCAAAACACAGCTAAAGACTGCACCATCCGGTGGCCAGCAGGGAGGAACATGCTCGTCTAAAGGGTTGCTGGGATGTATTCATTCACGCTCCTCACTCATCACTTAAGCTGGCCATGAGTCAGTTTTTTTCAACTGAAAAAAAACAAAAAAAACAAAAAAAAAAAACTGACCCCATTCCCCCATATACCTATTCGAGGTGGATGGGTGAATCCTCCCCACTGACTCATTGTATTCTAATAGCGCAGATTAGATCTGCAGGCTATAGCCGGCAGTGCTGATCGAGCAGAAAATTTCCAACATTGCGATTGCTCTGACGGTGATCAGTAGTGCCCATACATGGATTGAAATTCAGCCAGTCAATGGTTGGTTACAAAGAGATATTAAGAGCAGAATAAATTGTTGACAGACATGAAAAAAAATAAACCTCTGCAAAGACTACAAAGTATAAACGGGGACTAGTCACAGAATTTTTAAGAAACATGAGAGAACAACTGAGAATTGAATATATTTAATTTTTGTTTTTTGGCTTTAGTTACGCTGTAACTATTAACTTGACAATTGAAGATTGCTAGGATTGCTACATGGTAGCACATACAAAAAAAAAAAAAGTGCACGATAACTAAACATTTCCCATGTTTCCCAGACTGTTAAACCATCCAACTAGGAAATCTATGCTTGCCAATAGTGCAAGAAATGTGTACACCTGTACCAAATATTTCACAAGTATCACATCCAAGTGACTATTATTATTATTATACAGTATTTATAAAGCGCCAATAGTTCGCTCAGCACTGTACATTACAAAGGGAGACAGAACATGTGACAGAACAATACCAATTCAATGCAAAACATGAGGGGATGAGGTGACTATCCAAAATTCATCATTCTACAACACAATATATTAATGAAATTTACACTGAGAATATAAAGATTATAATTTAGTTGATTTAGCGTATAATTAGTGGATGTACACAATTTTCTTTAGTCTATCAGCATCATCTGAGTAATTAGGTTAGTGTTACAGAACGTCAACATGAATTCACAAAATGTTTCCATCATGACGCATTGTTTCAAGATTTTTTTTTATATATCTAACTGTAAGAAAAGTGATATGTGAGAGAATTCTACAAGCTGGAATTAATTCTTGGCACATATAAATCTCACAGCTGTGTGTATTAGATGCTTGCCTGTCGCACACAGTTTGCTCAAACCAAAACAAACAGCATACGGCTACATAAACAGAATTCTGCTAACCTGTAATTTAAAGGCTATGTTCGTTTTTAATGTCAGCCTGCTAAAAGTGAGTAACCTATTTTATTTTAAATAAAACCAGCACTACAGGCAAACACATACAGTGCTCAGCAAAAATGAGTACACTGCTTTTGAAAAAGTAGGATTTCAATATCTCTATCAACACAAGAACTTCCAAAACTTTGACAAAACCAAGTTTTATAGAACATTTGTTTAGCTCATTTCATGAAAGGAAGATTAATAATATAATTTGGATTACAAAATCTTCAGTTTTACTCAAATTAGTTGATGCAAAAAATGAATACACCCCACAACAAAAATTACTCCATCTAGAATTTTGTATGACTCCCATGATTTGTAAGGCCAGCACCAAGTCTTCTGGCAAGGAATGAATAAGTTGGGGACACATTGCAACATCTATCTTTTTCCATTTTTCAAGAATGACTTGTTTTATAGCCTGGATGCTGGATGGAGAGTGGTGCTCAGCTTATCTCTTCAGAATTCCCTATAGGTGTTTGATTGGGTTCAGATCAGGAGACATACTTGGCCACTGAATCACTTTCATCCTGTTCTTCAGAAATGCAACAGTGGTCTTAGATGTGTGTTTTGGATCATTGTCATGATAGAAAAATGCACGACAACCAAGGGCACAGAGTGATGGTAGCATCTTTTCATTCTATGTACAGCAGTAAAATCTGTGAGTTCATGATACCATCAATGAAATGCAGCTCCCTGACACCAGCAGCACTCATGCAGCCCCACAGAAGCACACTGCCACCACCATGTTTCACTGTAGGCACCATGCATTTTTCTTTGTACTCCTCACCTTTGCGACACCATACAGTTTTGAAGCCATCAGTTCCACAAACATTTATCTTGGTCTCATCACTCCAGAGTACAAAGTCCCAGTAGTCTTTTTTTTTCAGCATGGGCCCTAGCAAATTCTAGGCAGACTTTTTTTGTGCATGGGGTTTGGGAGAGGCTTCCTTCGTGGACGACACCTATGCATGCCATTCCTCTGCAGTGTACACTGTATTGTGTCACGGGAAACAATCACCCCAGTTCTTCTTTAGCTAACTGCAGTGAACTTACATGGCAATTTTCTTCAGCCCTTCTCATCAGAAGACGGTCCTGTCGAGGTGTTAACTTGCGTGGACAGCCTGGATGTCCCAGAGATGGTTGCAGTTTAAATTTTTGTAGCACTTTTGCTACAGTAGTCGGCATAAGTAAAGCTTTGCTGATCTTCCTGTAGCCGTCACCTTTCTTGTGTAAAGAAATTATTTTCTCAGGCCTTGTGACATTTCTCTTCCATGTAGTGCCATGGCTGACAGCATGAAATGGGAAGGTGTTTTCTTTGTTAAGTAATATCCTTTTATAATCAACTGTCTGCTGGACATATGTTTAATGAGTAGAGTAACTAGACTCACCTGTAGTTGAATGCCTGTTCATTAGGATTTTGTGGTCTAAAATGTAGTTTTTCTCCTAAGACTTTCATTGGGGTGTATTCATTTCTGCAACATGGTCTTGAATGCAGTGTGTGTGAGTGTGTGTGTGAGTGTGTGAGTGTGTGAGTGTGTGAGTGTGTGTGTGTGTGTGTGTGTGTGTGTGAGTGTGTGTGAGAGTGTGTGTGTGTGTGTGTGTGTGTGTGTGTGTGAGAGTGTGTGTGAGTGTGTGAGTGTGTGAGTGTGTGTGTGTGTGTGTGTGTGTGTGTGTAAATTAACAAATCTTGTTTGCAATTAATGGCCTGCATACGTGGAAGTATTTTGTAGTATAGTGTCCCATAGAAAACATTGATTCTGAAAGGAAAGGTTTTCTGACAGAAATGTTGGGGTGTGCTGAGCTACATACACACACACTCAGCTAGTTTTGTGACTCACCAATCCTACTGCACAACAAGCCAGATGCCGTCACTATTTCATAGTTCCGCTATGCAGTTTCCAGTGTTACCGCTTCTACTCCAGCCTATTCAGGGTGTAATGAACTTGCATCGTCACTAAGACACTGTTGGTTTTTTGCCATGTGTCCTATCCGGGAGATAGGACACATGGCAAAACAGGAAGTGATAGGAAAATCTTGCAAATTAAGGGAATCCCTTGGTGCCCCCAAGGTCACCAGAACTAGTGCCCTCAATTGAAGATTTCTCCTCACTTTGTTAGGGACAACCTGAAACTTTACATTTTTTTTTACTTTCACTTTCAATGATAATGGTAAACAGGAGAAAGCGGATAAATCTCCCCCTCTAGTTATACTTGAAAACACATGTATTTTAACAGTAGCTCTTTCTAGAGTGGCTCTTCAACTTTTTTTTTTTACACACCTGCAGAAACATTATCTACAAATAACCGAACTAATTAACGTATCTTTGCATATAACTACTTTAGTCTGTCTTTATTTCTGTCTCTGTGATCTCCTACACAATAGGATAGAAAGGGGCACTACAGAGTGGGTTTAATGATGCCAGGTGTCATTCAACCTAGAAAAGGACAGCCAGTGGATCAGTGGGCAGGACGTCTTTATACCACTAACGCACAAGTCTGCTGGCTCAATAAAACTTCCTGTTGGCTACTGACATTTACAGGAATCTGTACACCATTGGATAGGTAACAGATACTGAAATTTGTGTATTGTCATGTTACTGGCTGCAACAGACAGACGATGACTAGATGAACTCTACACATTAGTACAAAGAATCTTGTTTAAAGTGTAACTAAAGGCAAAACTTTTTTTTCATCTTGGAAGAATAAGGAAGGTTATAACCCCTGTCAGTTTTTTGCCATCTGTGTCCCATTGAGATTTCCCTTCACTTCCTGTCAAAACACACAGTGAGAGGAAATTCATCCAAAGTGAGAGAATCCTGACGTGACAGCAGGGTCACTAGAACTGTTCCCATTGAAAGATTTCCTCTCAATTACTGTTCTGATGCCAACCCACAATTTGGGATTTTCTTTTACTTTTGATAATGGTAAACAAAAACAAATAGATCAAGTACATCTCCCTAGCGGGGGCACAGGCTGCGATTAGGACTGACAGGTGTTCTAATCCCTCTCCTTGCTACCCAAAACTTAAAAAAAAAAATGCGTTTGTTATACTTTAGTGGGCCTTGAGGCTCGAGCAATAAATACCTTTATGTTCACCAGGCCAAAGGCAATATAAACATATTACATTCTCTGTTAACAGTATGTCATAACAATATGATTATTATTATTAAAGTGACACTGGGATTATATCCAATCAGAGACATCCGATTATCCCTCTCTGTTTGGCATCTTTCCACCAAGTGCATTTCCCAGGCTTGAATATTTTGCCATTTCTGTAAACATTTACCTGATATGTGACATGTCTGACATCTTATTTTTCACACTGCATAAAGAAAACTGTTGGGCCAAAATTTTTTCGAGTATCTCAATAACATTTTCCTTATAAAACTCAATTTTCCACCATGTGCTGTTCAATTATTACACAGCCAGGATTTAGATAAATTGATTTCTGGAAAATAAAGTCTGATAATTACAAATACCAGGCCCTTGGATCTGCCTACTCCTGGTTACAATTTATTACTACACTGTACCTAGGATAACATCTTTTATTACACATCAAACTAGGTCTAACTTTACAATCTTAGCTTCCTAGCACACAAGGCTCAAGCTTACTAAATCAGAAAAAGATAGCATAGAGCTGATAACAGGCATGTTAATGAATAATGATGTACATTTATGAAACATTGGAGCCACATAATCAATAGCACTTATGGAAACTTTGTATGAAAATAATGAAGAGCTGCTTCAGCAGTAAAAACAGGAAGCCCTCTGACATCTGTGGGTAGGCTCTGTATCATATCATTATCAAGTGAGTTCATGCTGGAAACGGAAACATTAACACCGACACACTTCCTACTGTATACCACCGACGTACAGTGAAACGGTTTCCAGCAGCAGAAATCTGAGAAGGTTTATATTCTCATATACATTCTATGGCACTAAATCAAATATGAACCATTAACAAGACACTGAACTGAGATCTCACTTAAGGATTTTAAAAATACAAACTGGCTGATTTACTATATTTTAGGAGCACATGACTATAGAAAAGGACAAATGTGATTTTTATTTTACAGTATTATAAGGATAATTCCATTATAAACTTTACTTCTTGGTGTAATTTAGTGTACTTAACCCAGCAATGGTCTAAATTTCCCAGGAATCAACTGAACGCATCTCACGGGGAAGGAAACTTAGCAGTACCTCTGCCTACAAGTGCCTGAGAATGTTGTTCTGTGGACTCTGGTACAGTCCAGCTGCAGCATGCCGTATGACTGACAAACGCACCACAAAGCGGCAATGATGAGCACAAACGTGAGCAGCTGCAAGACGACTGACAACATTCACCATCCTGCATTTTCCATGTGATGCAGCTTTTGAATAATTACCGTATTTTTCGCTCCATAAGACGCACCTGACCATAAGACGCACCTAGGTTTTAGAGGTGAAAAACAAGAAAAAAAAATATTCTGAACCAATGGACTGCAGACACAGTACAGGGGATGACCAGAGACTGCGGACACAGTACAGGAGATGACCAGAGACTGCGGACACAGTACAGGAGATGACCAGAGACTGCGGACAGTACAGGGATGACCAGAGACTGCGGACACAGTACAGTAGATGACCAGAGACTGCAGACACAGTACAGGAGATGACCAGAGACTGCGGACACAGTACAGTAGATGACCAGAGACTGCGGACACAGTACAGTAGATGACCAGAGACTGCAGACACAGTACAGGAGATGACCAGAGACTGCGGACACAGTACAGGAGATGACCAGAGACTGCGGACACAGTACAGGAGATGACCAGAGACTGCGGACACAGTACAGGAGATGACCAGAGACTGCGGACACAGTACAGGAGATGACCAGAGACTGCAGAAACAGTGCAGGAGATGACCAGAGACTGCGGACACAGTGCAGGAGATGACCAGAGACTGCGGACATAGTACAGGAGATGACCAGAGACTGCGGACATAGTGCAGATGACCAGAGACTGCGGACATAGTGCAGATGACCAGAGACTGCGGACACAGTACAGGGAATGACCAGAGACTGCGGACACAGTGCAGGAGATGACCAGAGACTGCGGACACAGTACAGGGGATGACCAGAGACTGCGGACACAGTGCAGGAGATGACCAGAGACTGCGGACATAGTGCAGGAGATGACCAGAGACTGCGGACATAGTACAGGAGATGACCAGAGACTGCGGACATAGTGCAGATGACCAGAGACTGCGGACACAGTACAGGGAATGACCAGAGACTGCGGACACAGTGCAGGAGATGACCAGAGACTGCGGACACAGTACAGGGGATGACCAGAGACTGCGGACACAGTACAGGGGATGACCAGAGGCTGCGGACACAGTGCAGGAGATGACCAGAGACTGCGGACACAGTACAGGGAATGACCAGAGACTGCGGACAGTGCAGGGAATGACCAGAGACTGCGGACACAGTGCAGGGAATGACCAGAGACTGCGGACAGTGCAGGGAATGACCAGAGACTGCGGACAGTGCAGGGAATGACCAGAGACTGCGGACAGTGCAGGGAATGACCAGAGACTGCGGACAGTGCAGGGAATGACCAGAGACTGCGGAGACAGTGCAGGGAATGACCAGAGACTGCGAACACAGTGCAGGGAATGACCAGAGACTGCGGACAGTGCAGGGAATGACCAGAGACTGCGGACACAGTGCAGGGAATGACCAGAGACTGCGGACAGTGCAGGGAATGACCAGAGACTGCGGACACAGTGCATTGAATGACCAGAGACTGCGGACAGTGCAGGGAATGACCAGAGACTGCGGACAGTGCAGGGAATGACCAGAGACTGCGGACACAGTGCAGGGAATGACCAGAGACTGCGGACAGTGCAGGGAATGACCAGAGACTGCGGACACAGTGCATTGAATGACCAGAGACTGCGGACAGTGCAGGGGATGACCAGAGACTGCTGACCTTTGGGAAGGGAGGGGGAGCGGTTACCTGAATTTGACAGGTACCCGCTCCCACTTCCGCGGAGTTGCCTTTCCTCTTCTTCCCGGGCCGGCTTCTGTGACAGCCGGGTGCCCACTGCGCAGGTGCGAGAAGCACTTCGCTTTGTGAATGGCCCGGCACCTTCTGGGACCCTTCATGTGTCCCAGAAGACACCGGATCATTCACAAAGCGCAGCACATGCGCAGTGGGCACCCGGCTGTCACAGAAGCCAGCGCGGGAAGACTGTGCAGCGCTGGAGCGAGGAACAGGTAAGGCCCTGCAGGAGACAACAGCTGAGCGGCCGGCCCGGTATTCTGACATGGTGGTGCAAAAATACCGGACCGGCCGCTTTATATTCGCTCCATAAGACGCACTGACATTTTCCCCCCTTTTTGGGGGGGAAAAAAGTGCGTCTTATGGTGCGAAAAATACGGTAAATATTCATCCTGATCAAACATGTATTTTACTGCAACAAAAATAGAGAAAGACACCACAATAAAATACAGAGGTCTGAATGAAGCCTAACACCTCTCCAACTGAAGAAAACGTGGATTTTTTTCTACATACTTACCTGTAAAATTCATTTCTTGGAGTACATCACAGGACACAGAGCAGGCCATAATAATCACTATGTGGGTTATATGTCACCTATAGGTAAATGTACAATGGACAACTAATCAAACAGGAAGTTCTGCCCCATATAACCCCCACTACACAGGAAATACTCAGTTTTTGTAGCAAGCAATGAAAATCCAGTCCCGTGATGTACTGCAAGAAATGGATTTTACAGGTATGTAATCCAATTTTCTTTATTGTACATCACAGGACACCGAGCAGGCCATAATAAATGACTATGTGGGACTTCCCAAAGAAATAACCTGGAGGGGTGGGTGACATCACAATAATCACCACCATCACAAAATGGAGCTATTCAGCTGTTCGTAAAACACTGTGGCCAAAGGCATAATCCTCCGTGGCTCTGATATCCGCTGGTAAAACCTTGTGAATGTTAGAAGCTTAGAAATACAGTCAGGTCCATAAATATTGGGACATCGACACAATTCTAACATTTTTGGCTCTATACACCACCACAATGGATATGAAATGAAACAAACAAGATGTGCTTTGACTGCAGACTGTCAGTTTTAATTTGAGGGTATGTACATCCAAATCAGGTGAATGGTGTAGGAATTACAACAGTTTGCATATGTGCCTCCCACTTGTTAAGGGACCAAAAGTAATGGGACAATTGGCTTTTCAGCTGTTCCATGGCCAGGTGTGTGTTATTCCCTCATTATCCCAATTACAATGAGCAGATAAAAGGTCCAGAGTTCATTTCAAGTGTGCTATTTGCATTTGGAATCTGTTGCTGTCAACTCTCAAGATGAGATCCAAAGAGCTGTCACTATCAGTGAAGCAAGCCATCATTAGGCTGAAAAAACAAAACAAACCCATCAGAGAGATAGCAAAAACATTAGGCGTGGCCAAAACAACTGTTTGGAACATTCTTAAAAAGAAGGAACGCACTGGTGAGCTCAGCAACACTAAAAGACCCAGAAGACCACGGAAAACAACTGTGGTGGATGACCGAAGAATTCTTTCCCCGGTGAAGAAAACACCCTTCACAACAGTTGGCCAGATCAAGAACACTCTCCAGGAGGTAGGTGTATGTGTGTCAAAGTCAACAATCAAGAGAAGACTTCACCAGAGTGAATACAGAGATGGAAACCATTGGTGAGCCTCAAAAACAGGAAGGCCAGATTAGAGTTTGCCAAACATCTAAAAAAGCCTTCACAGTTCTGGAACAACATCCTATGGACAGATGAGACCAAGATCAACTTGTACCAGAGTGATGGGAAGAGAAGAGTATGGAGAAGGAAAGGAACTGCTCATGATCCTAAGCATACCACCTCATCAGTGAAGCATGGTGGTTGTAGTGTCATGGCGTGGGCATGTATAGCTGCCAATGGAACTGGGTCTCTTGAAATTATTGATGATGTGACTGCTGACAAAAGCAGCAGGAGGAATTCTGAAGTGTTTCGGGCAATATTATCTGCTCATATTCAGCCAAATGCTTCAGAATTAATTGGAAGCCGCTTCACAGTGCAGATGGACAATGACCCAAAGCATACTGCAAAAGCAACCAAAGAGTGTAAGGGAAAGAAGTGGAATGTTATGCAATGGCCAAGTCAATCACCTGACCTGAATCCGATTGAGCATGCATTTCACTTGCTGAAGACAAAACTGAAGGGAAAATGTCCCAAGAACAAGCAGGAACTGACGACAGTTGCAGTAGAGGCCTGGCAGAGCATCACCAGGGATGAAACCCAGCGTCTGGTGATGTCTATGCGTTCCAGACTTCAGGCTGTAATTGACTGCAAAGGATTTGCAACCAAGTATTAAAAAGTGAAAGTTTGAGTTATGATTATTATTCTGTCCCATTACTTTTGGTCCCTTAACAAGTGGGAGGCACATATGCAAACTGTTGTAATTCCTACACCGTTCACCTGATTTGGATGTAAATACCCTCAAATTTAAGCTGACAGTCTGAGTCTGCAATTAAAGTACATCTTGTTCGTTTCATTTCAAATCCATTGTGGTGGTGTATAGAGCCAAAAATGTTAGAATTGTGTCGATGTCACAATATTTATGGACCGGACTGTAGTTGATTTGGATGCCACCTGTCCTCTCCTGGGACCTTCCAGAAAAATAAACAAGGAATCAGCCAAATTTGCGCCATCATTCTCAAAAAGAACCCTTAGCCCCCTGGTTACATCGCTTTGCATGCCCTGCATCTTTCAAATCGTATGCCAAGTCGCACCCTATTGTCTGCTATTAGAGTGGTCATATTGGTACAGTTCCGACTTGGTCGGTGCCGCACCGATTTCTAAAGTAGTGCATGCACTAATTTTGTTGCGATTTGCATAGACATCTGTGTCAGATGTCTTGCAAATTGCAACTGAAATTGGCAGGTCACCCAATTTTGAAATCGTGCAACATTGTAAGTCGCACAATGTGCGATTTCAAAATCGGCTTTGATGTGACCGGGGTGTTATTGCCCGAACCACATCTAGGGCATGCATCTTTCTTTTGCCTAGGAAAAAATTAAAGCAGAACAATGTTCTGATAGAGATGAAAACCAGAAACCACCTTTGGCAAAAAGGACAGATGAGGCCATAACACCATTTTATCCTTGTGTAAAACCAAAAATGGTTTCCTACAAGAAAGAGCTGCCAGCTCTGATGCCCTTCTGGCAGAGGTGATTGCCATCAAAAACAGAATCTTTTGAGTTACCAGAACAAACGGAATCTCCATAACAGGTTCAAATGGTGGTTTCTGTAAAACTGCCAAGACCAAGTTCAAGTCCCAAGGACACGGGCTGTCTGACAGGAGCTATAGTACGCATCACTCCCTATAAAAAAGAACGAACCAAAGAATGAGAAGCAGTCTTTGGGGGAAAAAAAAAACAGCCAAGGCTGAAACCTGACCCTTAAAAGGACCAACAGCCAATTTCTTTTCTACTCCTGACTGGAGAGAAGATAAAATTCTCCCAAATACTTCCAGGGGTGCCTATTTCAACACTCATACCAAGAAATACACGCCTTACAAGTTCTATAATAAATGTTAGAAACCAGCTTCCTAGCATTCAACATTGAGTGGGTAAGTCTGATACTTCCCTATCTTTCAAGATTTGGGTCTCAACAGCTATGCCGTCAAATTGAGCGACCGTAAGGCTGGGTGCAATATAGGCCCGAGACAGCAGGTCTGACAGATCTGGCAGAGGCCATACAATGCCTACTGCTCAACTGACAATGTCCACATATCAACACCTCCTGGGCCAGGCTAGTGCCAGTAATATCACTAGAATCACCTTGTCTCGAATCCTGCAAAATAGCCGTGGCAGTAGCAGCATTGGGGTAAAGGCATAGATTAGGGAAAACTGGTCGCACAGTATCACCAAGGCATCTACCTCAATCGCAAGAGGGTACCGCGACCTGACTACAAACCGGTCCACCTTGCTGTTGAAACTGGATGCCAATAGATCTACATCCAGGTACTGCCAACGCTGCAAATTGCCAAGAACATCTTGGGATGCAGAGCCCATTCCCCTGGAAACAACCACAGCCTACTGAGGTAGTCCGCCTGCCAATTCTCTATCCCTGGAATGACTACTGCTAACATAACTGGAACATTTCCTTCTGCCAAAACCAGAATGTGATCCACCTCCTCCTGAGCCCTCCAGCTGTTGGTACCGCTGTGGTGCTTGGTGTATGCTACTGCCATAGCATTGTCAAACTGGACCCTGACTGGCCAACCATGAAGCCTGGTCGTCCAATATCTCAGGGCAAGCCGCACAGCCCAAAGCTCTAGGATATTGATGGGAAGGATCGTTTCCTGTGAAGAACACATCCCCTGGACTGTGGTAACTGATAAAACAGCCCCCACCCCAAGAGACTGGCATCGGTTGTTACCAGCTTCCAAATCACTGGTGGGAAAGATCTTCTCTTTTCCAAATTCCGCACTTCCAGCCACCAATTCAAGGTTTGCAGCACCCGGAGGAACAAAGACATATGGTAATCCAGTGCTGGAATCTTTTTGTTCCATGTTGACAGAATACTCCTCTGCAAGGGCCTTGAGTGGAATTGCGCATAGGGCACTGCCTTGAATGAGGATACCATCTTCCCCATTGACTTCATGCAGAGACGAATGGAAGGATACTCCCTGCTCTTCAAACTCCAAACCTGATCTCTCAGGGCATGGCCTTTTCCTGGAGGTAGAAACACCTTTGCCTGGACAGTGTCTAGGACCAAACCCAAATACTCCAGACTCTGTACCGGCTCCAGGGCCAACTTCTCGAAGTTGAGCACCCAGTCCAAGCATTCCAGAGTAGGAATAGCAAGGGCCACATTTTTTCCTCAGGCTTGGACCAGACTGACCCCTGAGCAGTAGATCGTCCAGATAGCCAAAAATTGATATTCCCAGAGTTTTGAGCAGTCCCAGAACTGGAGCCAGAAACTTTGTAAACACTCAAGATTTCGTGGCTAGCCCAAAATGTAGTGCCATGAACTGAAAATGTCGAGTTTCTATCACAAACCGCAGAATCCTTTGATGAGCTGGAAATATTGGCACATGCAGGTATGAGTCCTTGATGTCTATGAACACTAGAAGGTCTCCCTCTTGTAAAGATGCGACTACTGACCAGACTGACTCCATCTGAAATAAACAAATCTTTAGTAACTGGTTCAACCCCTTCAAGTCTAGAATAGGCCTTACATCCCCATTCGGCTTTTGAACTGTGAATTGGTTTGAATAAAATCCCTGGAACCTTTCATCTGCTGGAACCTCCACAATCATGCCTTGGGACAACAGCCAGTCGAGTGTCTGAAACAAAGATTTCTTTCTCAATGGATTTATGGATATATTGGACCTTAAAGTGGAGCTCCACCCAAAAGGGGAAGTTCCGCTTTAAAGACTGGTCCCCCGCTCCCCATTAAGGATTGGCACCTTTGGGGAGTGGGTACCTGAAATTGACAGGTACCACTCCCACTGCGATTGCCTAGGCGATCGGAAGCGGAAGGTGTCTTCCTACCCTCCCTACCCGTAGTCTTCTGGGACATGTGACAGGTCCCAGAAGACTACTGGGCGATTCCTGAAGCGCAGTGCTACTCGTGCATGTGCACTAGGCACCGGGCTGTGAAGCCGCAAGCTGTTACAGCCGGGTGCCCACACTGAAGATGCCGGCGCCTGGAACATCAGAAGGCTGGTGAAACAAGCTGCAGGGAGGACACCGTGGGATCGTGAGACAGGTGAGTGGCTATTTTATAAAAGTCAGCAGCTACAATTTTTGTAGCTACTGACTTGTTTTTTTCACAGTGCAACTCAAACTGCTTTAAGAATCGAGGAGGAGGTACTCCCCTGAATTCCAGTTTGTACCTCTGAGCAACTGTAGCAAGTGACCCATTTGTCCCGGATCAGCTCTTCCCAGATTTCTGCAAAAGCCAAAAGTATTCTCCCCACCCGCACAAGTGGGGGCACCCCTTCATAATGAAGCGGAGTTAGAATCTGACCTGGAGGGCTTCTGCACCCAGGTTTTCTTCCTCCAGGGTCCAGCAGCGGTAGCAGCAGAGGTAGCTAGTTGCCAATATCAGGTATTACAGTCAGTTACAAACAAAAAAGGAAGTACTCCCTCTGGATGTCTTCCCAGTCAAACACAGCAGACATATATATCCCCCCCCACTTTTTTTTTTTTTTTTTTAAAAAGGGCACCACTGCCTTGATGCCATATAGCACCCTGTTGGAAGCACCTTGGTCAGATCAAACTGCACAGGGTTCGGAAAACACAGGATCCAGTGTCGTAAAGACGCACTACAGGCAAACCCCCAGAGGAGGATTCTTATCCAGCAAGGCTCAGGTACCATACATTTTGGCTTACAGCTTTTTTGAATGGATCCGATTTAGGCCCTTGACTCTCAGTAGAATCGTTCCAGACCTCCCAGTATGCTTCACAGAGCATATACAGCACATGTTCAGATAACATCCACCTTACAGACGCTAGCAAACTTGAGTAATTCCTGTGTAGGGGGGGTTATATGGGGGAAGACTTCCTGTTAGACTGGTCAGCCATTGTCCATTCACCTATAGGTGGCATAAAATCCACAGTCATAATTACGGCCTGCTCTGTGTCCTGTGATGGACGATAAAGAAAGACCGTTTAACCACTCTGCCTACTCTAGGCCACAGCTGGACAAATCTCAGTCACCAGGGTGACTGAAATCCACTGTCTGGGGATCTGGTCACCTATATCTACCTGCAGTCTTATAGCTGCCATTTCTTTAGTCACCACTAGGTGCCATCTAAAGAAAACAGCCAATGACCAAAATCAGGAGTATGAAGTTTCTGATTGGTCAGCTGTGACTAGAATGTGCTGATCACTTCCACAAGTGGATTCCAGCTGTGGTCATGGTTAGTGAAGAGACCTGTCCATTGCAGCTTCATTATATACTTTGTACTTACAGGAGGGAAAGTATGTCAGAAGTTACCACTGTGCCCTGGGAGCAGGCTGATTAGTACACTGCACTCCAGGATCTGTGCTATATACTCCAAAACTGTCAGTGTTAAGTGTGATGCATCATATTCTTCCTATAATATTTGGTATCAGGTCCATTGCTTACCTGATATGCTGCAATGCTTAGTATTGTTCCTGTTTCTTATGTGGTGGAATGCTCAGAATCACTTCCAATACCTCCTTTGGCTGAACCACTGCTTTATACTCTATGATCACAAGTGTCAGGCCCAATTGTTTTCCCCAGCGTGCCCTGGGAGCAGGTGGTTGATCTGCACGCCCCACTCCTGATTGGCTGGTCATGGCACTATAATTTATATTCACTGGTGTCAGGCCCAATACTTTGCAGTATACTTTATTATTCGGTCAATAAAATTGGTCTCCTTTTAAGCCATTTACTAAAAGCAGTCTTTGTTTTACCTGCACACCCCATTTTAAATGTAGCTAATTATATCTGGCAAGATAATGAATTTGGAAAAACTTGGTTAAAGTAGTCGTAAACCTCAGACATGAAATATGAACATAGCACATCCCTCTATAGTGTGTACTTGTCTCAATCCAGAGCACTAAGTGTCATTTCTGTCTGCCGCTTCTTTCCATTATATCAGCATGAATCACTTCTGACAAGTTTTCCTGACACAAAGAAAAATGGTGAAAGGGACCTCCAGCAGATTGACAGCTTCAGCTCTGTTCCTGTGTGAAGGGTGGCGTCTCTTCCCTCCTATCATCTCTCAGAACTTTCTTAGCTGAACTCTGCAGAGTGTAACTTTAACTCTCTTCCCCCTTCTTCTAAACTCTTAGGCAGCTTTATAAATTCAGCACTTTGAATGGATGTAGACACGAGAATACTACAGACACACAGGTACAACTTATGTAGAAGGAGTGGTTTCATCTCTGTGTATCACCTGAGGCTAGACACTTCACTGGGTATATGTGACCGTTTACAAACACTAAGCACATTTTTACACAAAGCAAACCTACCACTTTGCTTTTGCTTGACCAGAAAGCTACTACCAATGTACTAAAATTGCTTTTAAATGCTGTACGCAAATGACAAGGAGTCAAAGAGTTTTGATATATACCTGCATTCCAAAATACAAACTGTGCACCTTGCTATTGGCTGCATTACACATGCTTTGCATTGTGGGATATGGCGGAGCATGAAAGAACTAAAACATGAGCACTAATATGAAATAGGAAACCCCCCAGTTTGTGCACTTCAAACTTTCAGGAGAAACAGATGTTCTGGTCCATGTGGTTTCTGCTATAATACACATATTTGTTTCTAAAACAAACAAACGGGTTTTAGGACCGGTTTAAACCATAGAAATGCAGTTCGGATGCGTTTCTGCGTGCACATTTTTTTGTGCGTTTCGGTGCATTTTTTCCTGGAACTGACTGCACTGTGTGAACTATGCCATTGGAACCCATATAGCCTACTATCCAAGTGTTTTTGATGCAAGAAAAAAAAACCCCACACTGGACTGCATGAGGTGTGAACTGGCCACTAGACTTGTGTAGATGGACAGCATGCTGTCAGGTGTGTTCAGCTAGCATTTAAGATGCTTCCGTGACCTCTCAGAGTTCCTTTGGAGGCAACTCCTAATTTGTTTTCAGCTGTCTTCACATTCCTACTGACTCAAATAGGGAGAAAAGCCCTTTTGACACAAGCAAATGCCTGTGTATACAAGTCCTACCATTAGGTTAACCATAAAGAAAAAAAAAATTCTGTTATGCAATATGTCACACTATTAACATACACTGAAGGACATTTATGAGGGATCATGGACATGAAGAGCACATACACATAATGAAAACTTACTTTGTAGCTAGCTGGGAAGCATGAAAGGGAAACCAAAATAAGTTTAATATCATAAAGTGCATTAAATTTCATGCAGAAGCGCCCTAAATAACTAAAATGTCAAGCAAATATAAAATGATTCATGAAGTTTTGTGATGGGGACAGTTTTAGTGGTTACTTAGAGAAATGACATAGAAAACTGTGTCCTTAGCAAACACCAAGTAGTAATAAACTGGAAGTATAGAGCAGAACAATATCCGGACACAATAAAATTATACTGTGCAATAAGGTGCTAATCTGAATGTTGACAAAGTAATGGGAGGCATTTTGTGAGACGTCCACAGTGAAATGACAGTGCAAGTACCGTGCAGCAAGCAAAACACAGAGTGCATGGCTTTCATTGAGGTGGCCAGCTGTAAGTACTCATGCAGCAGGTTCCAGAAATACACTGTTATGACACTAAATGTTTCACACAGCCCTAATGACAGCAAGTAGAGTACAGCAGGACGGATAGGAACCATATGTAGATTGTAGAACAAGGGCTTTCAATCAATAGCATGTACCCATTAGGTCAAACAGGCAGTTAAAATCTTTATAACTGGTTTGTTCCTCACTGATCAAAGATTTTCACTTGCATCCAGTACAAAAGGATTATGTGCTTTTACTTATAGTGTGTGTACAGACCAGTACTTCTTATGTCGGAGTCTGACAACTGAAAACTGGGGAAAGAAAAGTAGTCAGAAAACATCTAAAGTGACAGCAGCTGAAATCATCATTCCAAATGATGGCAGGTAATACAGGACTTAGAAGGATGACCTTACGCATGTTTGAGCCCACCAGGAAGCTGTCGTTGTACTGGGCCAATCATAAGTGGGCGAGGATTTCCCAATTCTGCAACTGTACCTATATATCCGGCTGTGGGGTAGAGAATGATCCGGCCGCTGATTAATGCCCAAGTACAAGTGATGGCTTCCTTGTGGGCTGACTCAGTTGGCTTTGAATTAGAATCTGAACACACCCAAGCTCATCCATACTCAGAAATGATTATAATACTCATGTTGGCTGGTAAAGTATTACTAAACACTGAACCTTTTAGGAGTAACAAAGTCTTATCATACAGGGGAATAATCCTTATTATATTTGTTAAACTGGTGTGCCCAACACTTACATTTTTAGATCACGGTTGTTGGCTCCAGATTGGTTTATGCAGTTTCCCTGAAATTCCGGGTAATGGAGCACATTCAATGAGGGTAGAGCAGTGTTCCACTGAGGGAACTGCCATGTATGGGGAGTGTATAGCAACTGCTGCTGTCAATCAATATGCAAAGAGGAAGGAGCAGGGAAGTGTCCTGCCAGGCACTGTGTGTTTCTATAGATGCACACAGCATAAAGTTCTAGTCACAACCAGGAGTGCACACACAAGGGTACCTCCATAAGAGCCTGCTAGACAAAAAAGACACCCATTTTCATTGGTGGTGGATATTTATACTTAATGTTAACAATGACAATTAGTCTGGGACCAAAAAAGGGGACTCCTCACATTCCATATTAGACGATTATGTCAGTATAGTACTTCTGAAAATCTGAGACAGAATCCGTATAACACTCAAGGGCTCAGGAGTCCATTTTCTTAGACATTGGGTACTTATGGTGCTTTAAAAGGTTTTCTATATTATGAAAAAAAAAACCCCGAGACATTTACAGTTTATTGTGATGTGGATTACATATGGGTATCACGGTTTCCAAAGCCAACACAATTTTGTCAAGAGCCTGATAACTTATGTGACAGCTACAGGAAGGACACATGCATATTAAAAAAATTGTGCCTGGGTGTACACTGTATAGAAATAATCATACTTAAAGCAGCTCTTTCGTAAATACTTTTGGCATCACTACATGCTTTGTAGCACCTACAATGAATGCAACTGAAAATGTGAAACTTAAATCAGGTGAACACACAATCAGCATAGGAGCATCATACCTGTCAATGCAGGGACAGCAGACGTGGTATGATCATGGCATTCTCCAACACATTATGTAGCATTAGCAGAAAGTGATATTGTGCTGCCTATAGCAACTGTTTCACTACAGTCTAGAATGTCAATAAATCTGCCAAGTATTAGAGACACTGATCACTAGTCCCAAATAACTGGATGAATCATTCCATTTCATGTTAGCTGCTGCCTTCTTACTGGCACACATTACTCAGAATATTATACAAGTGAATGATGCATATTCTACATTCTAAACATTGTCAGACCTTCCTCCAAATACAAAAAAGGTATATATTTAAAACTGCATGTCACTGCTTGGGTAACAAACTAATGGCTTTCATACTGATCACTTTTTCAGTTAAAAAAGCAGAAGAAAATGCATGGAAAACGCATCCCTTTAAATGCTATGGAACGCTTCACACTAGTCTGTTGAGCTTTCAAAAGTCCTGCTTGCTGCATTTTTGTGTGTGTGTTAGGGCCCTTTCACACTGATCAGTTTTTCAGTTAAGGAAAAAAAAAAAGCAGAAGATTATACATTTTTACTGCATTTTTGCAATGGACCAGTGTAAGGGCCAGTTTACACTACAAAAATGCACTCCGGATACGTTTTTGCTTACAGTTCACACCACACGCAGTTCCGGTGCAGTTTTGATGCAGTTTGCCATGTTCCAGTATGGTTCTGTACAGAAAAAAAATGCAGCATGCTCTACTTTTTTTTTTCTGCACCGGAAGCTGACTGGAAATGACTAGCACTGGTGTGAACCAGGGCCATTGAAATACATAAAAAACACGGTGCATGCATTTTTGATGCAGAAAAAAAAAAAAAGCACACTGAACTGCATCTAGTGTGAACTAGCCCTAAAGGATTCTTTTATGCAGTTTTTTTGTTTTTTTTAACTAAAAATCTGATCAGTTTCAAAAGGGCCCAAAATGGTGTAACACAGAAACAGGGCTAAGTTTGTATTTCACTTGTGACATTGTAATCAGCTCGGAGGACACCTAGGATTTAAGGCTACATTTGTGTGTGTTGCGTTTGCGTTACAATTGGAAACAACAGAAACAATTCAAAAACAAATATTAAGTGTATATATCTGAACTGATGATCTTAGTAGAATAATCATTTCATCTGAAAATGCATTTGTCTTAAAGCTGATTTCTAGGTTTTATTTAACTTATATAGTGAAGATAGTTTGTTTGCAACCAGTTTGGTCCACATGAACTAATAGTTGCAGCACCTGTGAGCACTATATTACCTGTATGTAGCTACGTATACAGCACTGTGTTCCAGCAGTGGGATAGGACTTATCACCCTGCTCCAGGAACAAAATCAAGTGGGACTGAACACTGCTCAGCCATTCACTAGAAACTCTTCTATGAATGAATGTAAAACTTCCTCTCAAACTTTGTATGCATTCATAGAATACAAAACTTCAACTGAATGGCCGAATAACCCAACTGTTTTTTTTTCGTTTGGTCTGTTGAGTTGGATGAAAAAAAAAAAAAAAACTAAACAAAAAAACTGCGTACTCTGCTTTACTACACTGAAGCCACTGCTGGGCACTGATCACGCAACCAGAACAGAGCACCCTTAGATTAGGCAAGTATAGACCGCTTTCCTTTGCCGGGTAATTAGAATAGGCGTAGAACGGGGGTTGGATCAGGTTTAGGCATAGTTAGTATTTGACTGGAATTCTACTTTAATCTGGATTAGCGGAGGACTCACTCACATTGATGTAAATACAGGTATATGGATGCCCCAGCTGCAAGATATTTCTGCTCACAATTACAAGCGCACAGACTTATCTTCCTGAATGCCCCACTCTCATGTTCAAGAACATATGTCCATGCACCAGAGTGGGTTTGATTTAAATCACTGGTGAAAAGGCTCGATTTAAGTCATAACTTTTAAAGAGCAACTGTCATCTCTGCCCCACAGCAGCTCCTCCTCTGACCTGCTCTTGACTCACCGATAGCCCCATTCACTTTTAATGGGATGGCTGGTGATACGGCAGTGACACAAGGTGAGGGACGTGGTGGCAGCAGGTGAGTAGATACCCGCTAACGGGCGCTGCCATGATGGATCTAAAATGACAGGTGTGCTTTAAATGTAAGGAATCGGGCTCATTCTTGTTGGTAGTTAGAATCTTTAATATTTGCAAACCAAATGAAGGTTTCCATTTTAGAATAATAAACTGTCGGATGCGTAAAACAGCGATATCAGAACCGATTTTAGGTTAATAGGTTAAATACACATAGTTGGAGAACTACTCAAATTCTTTTATTTCATATTTTTTCTCATGGTTACTATGAAATTGTGTGAATGCATCAATGCAGTGCATGTTATCTCAGCTTGCAGAGCTTGGATTCACTGAATGAGTTTACCAAAAATGTAAATATTGCAGAATAAAAGGCTCATACTACATAACTAAGCTCCATTTCATGCTGAATAAATGAAAATATGAATGTAACAACCACTTGCCTGCTGGGCACTTTTACCCCCTTCGTGCCCAGCCCAATTTTCAGCTTTCAGCATTGTTGTACTTTGAATGACAATTGCACAGTCATGCAACACTGTGCCCATATGAACTATTTATCTTTTTTTTCACACAAATAGCTTTCTTTTGGTGGTATTTAATCACCACTGGGTTTTTTATTTTTTCTTAAGTTTGTCTTTGTTTCTATTATACAATTTTGCCAACAGGTAATTTTTCTCCTTCACTGATGTGCGTTGATGAGGCTGCACTGATGAGGTGGCACAGATAGGTAGCACTGATGAGGTAGCACTGGTGGGCACTGATCAGGCTGCACTCAGGGATGTTTGATTCCTATCGCCCGATGCCTGGGACATGTACCATTATTTTATTCTCTAAAACTACATGTCCGCTCCCGTCCCATTCTTGTGCTGACCCGGAAGAGACATTACAATGTCACTTCCGGGTCCCCGCTAAGAGATTGTAATGCAATCCCCCGGGAAAAAAAGTAATATGGTGCGATGTGCACCACATTACATTCAGTGGGGCAGAGGGGAGACATCCAGGGTCTTTTAGACCTTGGATGTCTCAAACAGAACCTGTCCCCAAAAATCATCACATAGGGAACTTTGTCCCATATGTGATGGAAAAAAAAAAAAAGGAAAAAAAAATTTATTTTTTTTAATTGTAAAAAATTAAAGTTACACCCAAGCACATACCATCCCCCCCCAAAAAAAATATTGAGGCCCCCACATATACGCATGTACAAACGTAAAAGCCTGCACATGAAACCGTTGATTGCGATACATGTTACATATCACCGCGGATGCCAGAGCAATAATTCTAGCACCAGACATCCTCCAAAACACTAAACTGGTGACCTATAAGGTGCTTTTTAAAAGTGTCGATCTATAGAAAATATAGGGTATTGAAGTTAGTCACCATTTCACCTGTGCACACAAATTTAAGGTTTGACAAGTTGGATATCTATTTACTCGATGCAACCTCATCTTTTATATTTTACAAAAAAGGCAATTTATTGCTTTTTTGTGCTCTAAAATTAACTTACTTGTATGTTTTACTGAACTTTTGCGTTAATATCACACGACATAAAAAATTGGAACTACCACTATGTTATTCTCTAGGGTCATTGCTTTTAGAAAATATATGTTAGGGGTTTTATGTAATCTTCAGGCCTAAAATTATTTTTTTAAATGTGTGCAAAAAACGCAAAAAGGGCTCTGGCAGTGAAAAGGGATAAAGTATAAGCCCTGACCCACCCTTTCCTGACAAGCAGCCAACTGGTGCCGATTACACTGCAAGGTCTCTCTCCTCCCTGCTAGTCCCCAGGTACGGTGTTGGAGAGAGGAAGGGAGGAGAGGAGGAGATAAACAGCACAATGTTAAAAATATTACACGTTTAAGTTGCCATAGAGCCCCTTTTGTTTTTAAAATCCCCAGACATTCCTAAAATCACCTCCAATATAAATATGGTTTTGGTATTTTTTTTTATCTGTACAAGTAGATTGTCATGAGGGACAAGTAGATTGTCATGAGGGACAAGTAGATTGTCATGAGGGACAAGTAGATTGGGGCCCCTATTTAGTCTCTGCACAAGTAGTTTTTTCAAAACTTTCCACACCCCTGTGTACTGATGGACGACACTGACAGGCAATGCTGAGGCGCACTGATGGGTGCAACTGCTGGGCATCACTAATGGGCGGAACTGATGGGAGGGACTGCTGGGCAGTGCCCTGGTGATCAGTGCCGATCTACTCCGACAGCTGCCGGAAAGTGCTGCCGATAACCAGCAACTGAATTTACTCCGTGATCTGCTGTGTCATTGGACACAGCTGATCACGTGATAAAAGGCCGCTGTGATTGGCCATTTACCTCACCCCGTAGGACACAGCGATCACGAAGATCACCGGGTGCGCACCGCTGGGGGAGAGCGTGTTCTGGGAGAACGTCACATGGCGCCCTCCCAGAACTGGATAACCATGCCGTAGCCATCATTCGACTATACCGCAGTTAGCAAGTGGTTAAATAGAAAAATATCTTTAGATAGTTTTTTACTCCAAAAGCATTTTATTAAAATAAAATTTGATAAAAATAAAAAAAATCCAATTTAAATTAAAAAAAAAAAAGATTAAAAAAAAAATCAATCGATTTTTATCCACCCTGACATGCACATATAAATGTTGGCACCAGGGATTACACAAGATTACAGGAGTACAGCTAATTTTGTAATACAGTAATATGAGCAGAAATACACAACAGCTGGGATTCCCAGGCCATACGTCTGTATTTACATTTGTGTGGATAAATCCTTAAGTGTGTTAGGATAATATTTTTATTTGTACAGTTGAAAGCAAAACTCCACAATTATATTCCATGTCTCCACCCTACCACCTCCGTAATAACATTTGTTTTTTTTTACTTCAAAAGCTATTTGTTTCCTCCTCACATGATTTGACTGACAGCAGCAGGAGCCAATAGCGTCCTCAGGACCTCCTCTGAATGCAAGAGAGAGCAATGCTGATGCACATGGCACAGTACTGGATCAAGAGAGGCAATCAGGTAAGGCTGGCCATACATTATACAATTTTCTTTAGAAAATTGCTTTAGATTTACCAAAAACCATGGAATGTGAGGTCAAACCTAAACAACACTTTCAATTGTATCCAATTAGGCAGGACCTTGCGCTACATATTTGAAGGTAAATCTAAAGGAAATGGGGCAGAAATTGGACAGAAAATTGTATTGTGTATGGCCAGCCTAAATGTTTAGGTAGGAGGGGGGTAGAAACAGGTATTGGAAGGTGTTTTACCTTAATGCATTATCTGTATTAAAAATTAGAGACGCACCGGAAGTTCGGCCGCCGAAAATAGCCCCATCGGTATTCTGCTGGTAGGAAAAATGTAGCTGGTGCAGGGGACTTTGTGTACTGCAGATGTGAGGGGGGTTGGAGAAAGGCAGGAGAGGAGCAGTGTATACCGTGACTGACTATATGTCAGTGACAGTTTATAAATGTACCTACCAGCTTTTTTTTTTCCTTCTTCACTATAGCTCAGAGAATCAGCTGTCACTTTCTCCCCAGCAAAAAGAAACAAAGTTTCCTTTTAGTTTCTTTCCCAAGATAAAAGAAACAAAGTTACTTTAGCTCTGGGGAAAGTGACAGCTAATTCTGTGAGCTATACTCAAGAAAAAAAAAAAAAAAAAAGCCGGCAATTGCATTTAAAAATCGGCACTGACATATGACAGCCAGTGAGGGAGTCTCTCTGTATACACTGCTCCTCTCCTGCCCCCTCCACTGCTCCTCTCTCCACCTCCTCCCCCTACAAAGAGGACCTATGTGATAGCAATAAAATCATAGGTTAAAAAAAAAAAAATTATATACTCATGAAAGTAGAAAAAAAAATGGGGCCTCCCCACCCCCACATACGCAGACATTGCGGTTTTTCGCACACATTATCGGTATCGGCACCAGAATTTTTGATTCGGTGCACCACTATTAAAAATATTAGTGTTTATAAGCACTTTAACCACTTGCCGACCGCGCATAGCCGAATGACGGCTTCACCGCGGCCGGCCAGTTCTGAGTGGACGTCATATGACGTCCTCCCAGAACGCGCTCTCCTGCGCGCCCCAGGGGGCGCGCACCCGGCGATCTCCGTGATCGCTGTGTCCTACGGACACAGCTGATCACGAGATGTGGTGAAAGGCCGATCCCACCGGCCTTTTACCACGTGATCAGCGGTGTCCAATGACACGCTGATCACAGGAAAATGCAAGTGCCGGTTCTCGGCTGCACTTTCCTCACGCTGTCAGATCGTGAGGAAAGTACTGCCGAGAACCGGCAGTTGTCAGAGCGGGGATCGGCACCGATCATCAGGGCACTGATGATCAGTGCCCTGATGATCGGTGCCCAGCAGTGACCCCCGCAAGTTCCGATCAGCTGTGCGCCCACTAGCCCCGCCCACCCATTCCCAGCAGTGCCCCCACCTGTGCCCAGCAGTGCCCCCACCTGTGCCCAGCAGTGCCCCCACCTGTGCCACTCTGCAGTGCCACCTACCTGTGCCCAGCAGTGCCACCTACATGTGCCCAGCAGTGCCACCTACATGTGCCCAGCAGTGCCACCCACCTGTGCCCACCAGCGCCACCCACCTGTGCCCACCAGTGCCACCCACCTGTGCCCACCCACCAGTGCTGTCCACCAGTGCCACCCACCAGTGCCACCCACCAGTGCTGCCAGTCAGTGCCCAGGGGTTGTGCCAGTCAGTGCCGCCAGTCAGTGCCCAGAAGTGATGCCAGTCAGTGCCGTCTATCAGTATCCATCATCAGTGTCACCTATCAGTGCCGCCTATCAGTGCTGCATATCAGTGCCGCCTATCCGTGACCCCTAATTAGTGCTGTCTATCAGTGCCGCCTATCCGTGCCACCTCATTAGTACTGCCTATCAGTGCCCTTTAGTGCTGCCTATCAGTGCCCATCAGTGCCCATCAGTGCCGCCTCATCAACGCAAATCAGTGAAGGAGAAAAAATACCTGTTTGAAAAATTTTATAAAAGAAACAAATAAACTTTTTTTTTTTTTTTCAAATTTTTTGCACTTTTTTTAATTTATAGCGCAAAAAGTAAAGCGCCCAGTGGCGATTAAATACCACCAAAAGAAAGCTCTATTTGTGAGAAAAAAATGATCAAAATTTCATATGGGTACAATGTTGCATGACCGCGCAATTGTCAATCAAAGTGCGGCAGCGCTGAAAGCTGAAAATTGGCCTGGTAAGGAAGGGGGTATAAGTGCCTGGTAGGCAAGTGGTTAAGGCTGCATTCCCACCTGAGAATTTTGTAGCATAAAACTAATAAACGCTCAAACATAAAAAAGTCAATTATTCTCTATGCTGCTTGTTCCCACCTGAACGTGCAAACATCTAACTCCAAATTCTGTAGCTTCTGTTGCAGCTCAAATCAGGCAGATTGCGTTTTGAGGCATTTTGAGTTCCATAAAATTGCACTGGTGCATGCAAAAACGTGCAATATGCACATTTTAACACACGCCTAAAAGAGTTACCACAGATGGTATTGGTCTCTATTGGCTAAAAAACAAACAAAAATAAAAACAAAAAAACAAAACACAAAAATTGTGTCTACATACAATTTTCCACACTGCTGGGACAAAGTGTTGAAGCTATGGGACCACGTGAAATGAGATAGTCACCTGGGGACTTTTTCTAATCATAATGGCTACCTGGTGAACGGGATACTTTATGTCTGGCCCTGAACTATATTAGTAGTGGAGAGTTGCACTGTCTGAGCCTGGGTCTGTGCACACGTCTCTGCATACCTGTCAAAATTGAAGCTGCGGAAGAGCCTGTACACTGTTTCCACTGACAAAATAGGTAGCGCCACACTCAGAATGGATAAACAAACTGTCCTTCATGCGAAACAGGCCAATGTGCCCGTCTGAATGAGCCCTTAGTGCTGGCACAATGCTCCAAGAAATGTCAGTTTCCTCCAAAAGATTTTTGATACAATTAAGTTTGACAAAAATAACCTGGATCAAATGGTTAGAAATGGATCTACTTTTATATATTTAGATTTGCTTTTGACACAAGTTGTGCTTCAGCTTCCTTTTCTAAATTCAGGAAGAGGAGGCGGAAAAAAAAAAAAATCCCACACACTCTTATTAACGACTAGCTTTTTTTAATACAGGAACCATAGCTTAGTAGCAGACCAAGGGTTTTAAAACTGGTCTTATTTTAGAAAGGTAAAAGTTTGCCTATAGGTAAATATTTGAACAGGTGTACTTTATTGCATACTCTATTTGCATAGGCAAAATATGACCTATGTTCCTGATAGAGGAAATTAATAAACAAAACCAACCCAAGTAACCTATAGTTCAAGCAGCCTGTATTGCTGCTACAAGGAATGAGATGAGGGTCACTGCTAAATGAAACCTGAGCAGGGAAAAAAAAGGGCTATACACATTGGAGAGATACAATGGTGACATGACTTGGGCCTGGCACTGGGTAATCTCCACCTGTTTCTGTACACCAAAAGAGCTGGTCTTAATTAGCTCCACTTTTACATTTGGCACATTCAATGCGATATAATGTGAAAGTGGTGTATTATAGAACTACCTAAATTTGGTACAAGTTGCTGGCAGATCCAAAAGTGTTACAAATGTTTCATGAATCTGGAGCAGTACATTAACAAGAGGGATTATTGTCAGAAAAGTGGCACAGCAGCTTTACTGAATCCCCGCCAGTACCTCTTTACAAAGGCTCTACCTTCACTCTGTGTTCTGAACCTGTGTCCATCACTGATCATTTGCGGGTAATCGATCAAGGAGCAACTACAAGCGAGCAGCCACCATTAGATGTGGGAGTGGTCAGCCCCTTTGCTATCAAAATGGGTATTCACCCTCAGCTAATTGCTGGGAACCCTCACTGGATCTCCTGCATCTAATCCCGGATGGTCCATTCGCAAGTGTGAATGGGGCCTCACATTCCCATACGAAAACTAAAAGAAAACATCAGTACTTAACTGTCTTGCTGAAATGCATAAACATTTCTGTTTCCAATTTAATAACTCATCTATGAGAGAACGGACAATTCCTTCCACAAACATACCAGCGCAGTGCAATGCAATAGTACTCTCTTTGGCCAGATACTAATGTCAGCGATTTGAATGATCATCTCAAAAAGCTGTGTATACAAGTCATCCACTGCTAGCAAACTCAACAGCTGTGACTGCCACTTTAAGAAACTTAGATAAAATCATCTTTCACCAAGTGATGTAGGCTCTTCCCCAAAGTTCACACAGCTCACAAACTGATGAACCAGCAAAAACATTACAATCCCAAGTAATCTGATATAACATTTTACAAGATAAAATCACAGGTTGTGTTTCTCTCCTTCATAAAATCATTTACAGCAATTAAAAATCCTTCATAGGAAGCTTTTAGAGATTTCAAAAAACCTGATGACCAAGCATTTGTATGAGCCAACCCTTTACATAGTGGATATGGGAAGCTTGAGACAGGCAGTGAAGTAAAGCACATAAGGTGGGAACAGAAGTCTATACAGAACTGGGAAAAGCAGGCTTGCACTCTATCTGCTTTGTGATACATGATCAGTAATTTAATAGAGTGCATACAATGGAAAAGTTGTTGCATCCTAAGGATCTGTTCACACTAATATAATTTCAGATGCAACTTGAGTCACACAACAATGGAAATCACATTGTTTTCAATGGTGCCCGATTTTAGTCTTGCCTAGGGCAGCACAAAACCAAAATACACCAGTGGGTACAGGAGGAGGGAAGCAGTGAGGAGTCCCTGCACAACGCACACACTGAAACATTAAGGAAAAGAGCAGCAGACCTACAGGTCCACTTTACATATATTAAAGTGAAACAGTGGTTTTTTCCATGCACCTTAAAGGGAAGTTTAGCTTTAACAATGGGCCCGGCACCTGTCTAGGGTCCACATGCACTAGGGGCAGAAAAAATAAAAATTTGGCAGAAGAAAATGCTCATAATGGCTCATATTTATTTATGAGAGTTTATTGGCATTTGCATCTATAAGTGTTTTTTTTTCCAAAAATATTTTTTACTGTACACTTGAAATCGCTGAACACCCCTAAAGGGTTTAAACACAAATTTTCTGCCCCAAAGTGATTCTAATGGTTTTATTTCTGCCTCAAACGTTCCCCTGAAAATATGATTGTAAACTCCCTAATGTGCATGGACACATAGGAGAAGAGAGCTGCTACTACAGGCTGAAGAAAAAAAAATGCAAACCAGAATTATTTATGCCCAGCATTAATAACTTTTCCTTTCTACAGAAAGAAGCTCTTGTGTGAGCTCCAAGTCCCTCCATCTAGATCTTAGCCTGATGTCTCCCCACCCTCATCTATGCCACAGATATTGTGGGGAAGTACAAGCAACTGGTGGGGCTGGCATTAAAATGAACCCCATTGCTTTGTCCTGAATGGGCAAAACATAGATTTACTTTATAGAGTTCTTTACTGTCACAGAAGAGAATACTCAAACTTAATGCAACACTTTTGTGCTTTCCAAAATCAATTCTTGTGTGGCTGCTGAATATAGAGGTGACCGTTACATAGTCTACTAAACGCCACCTACAAATGAAGCGTTACTTTTGGATGCCCTGGCCCTTTAATTGTGTCTCTTTTGCTATAAAATGCTTCACACCCTCATAATATTACAATCCATAACCCTGACATTTAAGACCATAAGCTGATTTGGAAGGTTTAGAACAAACATTGCAGACTTGGCAAAACATACTGTAATAATCTGAAAAGAATTTCAATTTACCTGCCACTGCCTTCAGAGAGCTACTTGGATGAAAACACTTTAGAGTGGACCCTCTCAAGCTTGGGTTTTAAAATCAAAACATTGTCTATACCACTAAATTGCTTTAGAAAGCTTGAGCTGTAGATACAGAAGCAGATTTTTACATTTGTCAGAATATGTAAAAGCATTTCCACTGCTTTTGGCTATTGCTTTAGGAAAGAAAATCACAAAGACGTTATTCACATTAAAAAGCAAGACTACTATTGTCAGCTTAGGTGGACCTATGTGTGTGGGTGGGTATTTGTGTACTGGATTTTACTACTTGTTGAGCACCTTCATATAAACAAATATTCTCTTTCTGGATGCCCAGAGAAAGAAGTCAAGGCATTCCAACATCCCAAGCCTTAGGTTGGCTTATTTAAAGCAGTAGTAAAGACAAAACCAAACATGTATTACATTGCAGCTTTCCAATCCTTAAAGTGTTACTAAACCAACAACAGTAAAATCAGTCTGTATATGCAGTAAAGCATGCTTGTTACACTCACTGTGGAACCTAAGGGGTTAATCCTCAGGTTGTGTACAAAGACAATTTGCTCCTTTCTTCTCTGTTCCTCCCCTTTTTCAAGAGACCACCTCAACTCCTGATAAGACAGACTGAACCGTAGGCATTTTGCACATGCTCAGTTTGGTGTGTTTTGCTAGAGGGTTTTTTTTTCTTAGGAAAGTGCATGTGATCAGCACAGGGCCAATCAACACTGGTCAGACAGAGGTCAGGGGTTTTGCATCCTCCTAGAGCAGAAAGAAAACTCCTCCTACAAGCTTTAGCTAGTGCTTTGCTGCACACTGATAGAAGTCACAAGACTGCTCTAACTTCTGATGAGAAAAGGTATTTAGCAGTTTATATTTACTAAAATAATTGCATTTCCATGTGCTGTGTACTGTGGGAAACCAGATATAGTGGATGCAGGGTCCTGGGTTTAGTAACACTTTAAATGTAGGAGATGCAATTAATTTTCACTTGGTGATTCAGACAGCAACATGTTCTGTGTTAGGATCTCTCAACTTCACTGGGGAAGAAACAAAGACACCATTGGACAGCAGCATTGCCAATCTGGAGGAAGGTAGTATTATATGCTCTAGCAGATTGAGATGGACTTGACTAACAAAGCAATGCTAACTCCAGCTTCCACTTCTTATGCAGCTACAACAAGTTTTTTTCTCTTTTGAAATAAAGGTTTTACATCAATGAATAAATGCTGACCATCATAAGCATCCTGTCAGTGTCAAATGGTTTGTCTCAAACCTCCAACTTTTGCTGAGCCGTATGATCGGTTATAGCGGAGCTCCACCAAAAAGGGGAAGTTCCGCTTTAAAGATTGATCCCCTGCTCCCCATTAAGGAATTGACAGGTATCCGCTCCCACTTCCGCTGCAATCGCCTAGGCGATCGGAAGCGGACATTGTACTCCTACCCTCCCCGTAGTCTTATGGGACATGTGACAGGTCCCAGAAGACTACTGGGCCACTTGTGCATGCGCAGTGGGTACCCGGCTGTGAAGCTGCAAGCTGTCACAGCCAGGTGCCCACACTGAAGATGCCAGCGCCTGGAACACCAGACGGCAGGTGAAACAGGCTGCGGGGAGGACACCGTGGGATCGTGGAACAGATGAGTGGCGGTTTTTTTTATTTTTTAAAAGTCAGCAACTACAATTTTTGTAGCTGCTGATTTATTTTTATACAGTGTGAGTGGAACTCGGCTTTAACTATTTGCCGACCAGCGATGTACCCGTACTTTGCTGCAGATATAATGGGATGATGTCTGCAGCTGCAGTCAATACCCCGGTACCGTTATTTTCAGAGCTGGCAGCCAGCTCTCTTGTAAAAGCAATCCTAGTGGCTAACTAGCTGCTGGACTACTTTTACAAACAGAGGGAGGGGACGACGTGTTCCCCCACAACCCCACCATCTCTTGGGCTCTCTCGTTCCACTGGAGCAACCAGCCGTCACGACAACTATAGTAACCCAGAGTTGATGATCTGCATCACTTCCAGTTTACTCTGTCAATGGAGCCCATTTTACAGACACTGAAAGCATTCAAAAACATAGATCTTGTTGTTTTGAATGCTTTTAAGGGCAGAGGAGGGATTTGGGGTCTTAGACCCCAGATCCCTTCATAAAGACTACCTGTCACATGCCTATTGCTGTCACAAGGATGTTCACATGCCTTTTGACAGCAATAAAAGTGATTAAAAAAAGCAACAGTGCAAAAATAAAATAATGAAAAAAAATTTTTTTTACGTGCCCCCAGTCCCCTGCGCAAAGGTGAACTCTTGTCAATCCTGCATGCACATAAACAGCGATCGCCCCACACATGTGAGATATCACAGCGAACGTCAGATAATGGATCCTAATTATAGCACTAGACCTCCTCTGTAAATCTAAAGTGATAAACTGTAAAGACTTTTAAAGCATCACAAAACGTATGTCGTTTTTGCCTTTTCACGGGCGTGTGCAATTTTAAAGCATGACAGGCTTGATATGTATTTGCTTGAAATAACATCTTTTATAATTTACAAAAAAAATTGGGTTATGTATAGCGTTTTGTTTGCATTAAAATTTTTATTTTTTCCCAAAAAATAGCATTTGAAAACTTGCATCAAGCAATTTGATGCCTGTTCACATTAGATCTCTAGCAAAAAGGCACAATTTAAATTGTACAAATATCGTTTGTTAACAAAATACAGTTTATTTAGATTTAGTCAGAATTTTGGAAGTTATGTTTGTGTGCACTAAATTACCTTACTGTCATTTAACTAAACATTTCTGCAATTATAATAGGGTGTACAAAATCAATAGCACCATCTTTTCAATTCTACAAATCATGTGTTTTCAAAAAAAAAATATATATATATATGGTTTTGGGGGACTTTTACTAATTTTCAAGTTGCAAATCAACTGAAAATAGCAAAAAGTGAAACTGCAAAAATGTTCCAGCCATCTAAGGTGAAAACTGGGAGGCAGGACTTGGCAGAGAAAGGGTTAACGTTAACCTAAAACCCCAAATTTAATTTTTGCATTGTGGACTGCATGTCTAGGGTTTATTGGCCACCAGTTCCATAAATGTCTCTAGAGTCCCAGCAAGATGATGGTAAACTTTATCATCTACATTGAATTTTTCAGCCCAGTCTCTTATCACTGGCAAAAGGTAACTGTATACTTTCCTGTACAGAACACAACTAGAAATACAATATAATTGTTGCTCAAATCTCCAGGGAGTTTTAAACCATAGCCAGGAGATCATATCTACTGAAACCAGGAGCTGTGCTTTAACAAGCATTTAGAGATATTCCAGATTTCATTTTTAAGACACCCATCACACTTGGGCAGTTGCTGGGTACAAAGCATCTCTTACAGAAATTACACGGGCAGTTCTAATCCATCTCTATAGTTGCTGTACTCCAGGACAGAACGTACTGCACTTAATTTTTGTATATGGATGGTCTCAGGCCTACAGGAATGAAAATGGCCAACCAGCAGTAATATTGCTAGTGTGACATAGACCATACACAAAAACAAGTGTTGCATAGCTTTGTTTCATATCATGAACACAACACAAGTCAAGAGTTACAGTGGTTGGAAACCTCAGACAAAATACGAACAAAGCATATCCCGGTATAGTGCGTCTCAATCCAGAGCACGGAGTGTTATTTCTGTGTGCTGCTTTGTTTCTCTGCTATCTGCGTGAGTCACTTCTGACAGGTTTTCCTAACAAGAGAAAAAATGTGACAGACAGCAGACTGACTGACTGACTGCAGACTGACAGCCGCAGCTCTGTACCTGTGAGCTCTATGCAGGGGGTGTCTCTCTCCCCTCCAATTGGCTCCCAGAGCTCTCCTCACTGAGATCTGCAGAGTGTACGGTCAGCTCTCTGCCCCCTTTTTTTGAACTGTCAGTCAAGCTGGATAAACTCACCACTTTGAACAGAAGTAAAGAAAGTGTAGCAAATAAACAGGTACAACATATGTAGGAGGATTTGTTTAATCTCTGCGTATCATCAGAGGCCATTCACTTCACTGGGTATATGGAAGAGTTTACAAACACTTTAAGCCCGGGCTCACACTGATTAGGTGCAGAATTCGCATCGGTTTCTGTGCAATTTCCGCACCGCATCATAATCGCACCTGGATCATACAAACTGCTGCAGGTGTTTATTTTAAGTTAACGACACCCCAAAATCAGTTTGCAAAATGCAGTGTAATGTGCAGAATCGGATCGCATGGGTGTGAACACCTATGGGATCCGATTCCGTTGTGGACAAAAAAAAAAAAAGGGTTCTGCACTTTTTTGGAGCGTATGCTGTGCGATTTGAGCCATACAAAATGTATGGCTCAAATTGGACCGTACAAAAAGCGCACGCAAGTTGCACAGGAATGCATTGAGCTTCCTGTGCGAATCACATGCAATGTGCCACACCACATCAATTGTTTGAACCCAGACTAAAGCAAAACAATTAAAAAAAAAAAAAAAGTTTGTGTATTAAATGACCAGTGCTAACAAAGCATTGCACTGGCAACAATCAATGTAGGTGTCATCACCTGTATAAAGTACTTCTACTGAATATACATAGATGGTTAATCAGCTGTAACAAACTAGTCTATCGTCATTTAAGAAAGCAACAACATGAATGTAATCAGAAAACAAACATCAATACTACCGGTAGTACTATAGGAACATTCAAATGCTTATGCCAGATTTTGTACTCGATGTCAGCATGTTTGGGAAGAAATGATTCCACTCACATCAACACTTTCCTCCACTTCAATACCCCCATCATTGTCATCATCCATTTGTTTGTGGATTGTTCGGATTGCTTCAAAACTGGAACGGTCCTCTTCTGTAAGACACGGCGGACTAAGGGAAATTAGAGGATCTGTGGATACAAAAATTTATAGACGTCATTACCAAAAGCTGCAAGTGTATTCACCACATACTGTATTTTCAGTACACTGCATACATAACTATTGACTTTTCCTTCAATGAAACCACAGAACTAGCAGCATGTAGCAATTTTCTATGACTCTTCTCACATTTGTAGTAGTAGGCCAGAAGCCATGAGGATGGGTGACCTGTTAGCCCTTACCAATCATTAGATGTGGTGGCTGCATTCATTTGCTTAGACTCCCCCCCCCCCCCCCCCCCACTCTGTTTTCACCTGGTGATCTGGCCAATAACACACCTCCTGTATTAAGAGTGCCCCAACTCTGGATGAAGAAGCACAGGGGGCACCTTTGAACAATGGCACTTTCAATCTGAGGGAAGGGGTGTGTTAGATGCATTAGCAGATTTAAATACACTAACAAACTGAAGCCAAACTCCAGCTTACACTTTTTAAACTGTTTTTTTTTTTCCTTATGGGATAAAGGTTTTACATAAATAAAAGCTGACCACTGCAAGCACACCTGTCAACAGGGATGTTCGATTCCTATCGCACGACGCCTGGGACATGTAGTTCTGGGCGTCGGGCAGGTAGTTTTTTTCCTACCTTTATCCCTGCTGCGGGCGCAGCCACCCGATTGCTTCCACTCAGTGCCAGTTGATGTCACTTCCAGGTCCCCGGAAATATTCCCAGCCATGGAAGCCAGAAAGTAATGCAAAGCGGTGCAATGTGCATGTCATTACATTCAGTGGAGCACATGGGAGACACAGGGGAGGCATGCAGGGTCTGTTAGACCCTGGATGCTGCAATAAAGAGAACCTGTCATCAAAATTATCACTTTTTCCTCTATGTGACGAAAAACAGTAAAAAAAAAAAAAGTTTTTTTTTTATTGTAAAAAAAATTAAAGTTACACCCAAGCACATACCATCCCCCCAAAAAATGGAGGCCCCCCACGTACAAACACATGCTGGGGCGCCTACGCATGAAAACATCAATTGCGATGCACGTCACATATCACTGGGTACGCCAGAATGAGAGCGATAATTCTAGCACCAGAACCCCTCCATAACGCTAAACTGATGAACTATAAGGAGCTTTAAAAGTGTCAACCTACAGAAAATGTACAGTACTGAAGTTCGTCGCCATTTCACAAGCACGCACAAATTGAAGGTTTGACATGTTGGATATCTATTTACTCAGTGCAACCTCATCTTTTATATTTTACAAAAAAATAAGGTAATTTATTGTTTTTTTGTGCCCTAAAATTAACTTACTTGTATTTTTTATTGAACTTTTGTAGTAATAGCATGCGAAAAATTGGAACGATCACTATTTTATTCTCTAGGGTCTCTGCTTTCAGAAAATATATAATGTTATGGGGTTTTATGTAATCTTCAGGCCTAAAATAGTTTTTTAAACTTTAGCAAAAAATGCAAAAAATGGCTCCGGCAGCAAAAGGAATAAAGGATAAGCCCTGACCCACCCCTGAGGAGCACCCAATCGGTGCTCATTACATTGCAAGGTCTCACCCCTCCCTGCTAGTCCCCGGGTGCAGTGCTGGAGAGAGGCAGGAAGGGGAGGAGGAGAGAGGTAGGAAGAGGAGGAGGAGATAAACAGCGCAATGTTAAAAATATTACACGTTTAAGTTGCCATAAAGCCCCTTTTGTTTTTAAAAGCCCCAGACATTCCTAAAATCACCTCCAATATAAATATGATTTTGGTTAAAAAATTTTTGTTTTGTTTTTTATCTGGAGAAGCAGATTGGGGCAATGATTCAGTCCCTGGACAAGTAGTTTAAAAAATGTCCACACCCTTGTGTCAATGTTAAATAGTTTGTGTCTACATCTGCAGGACAGAAACTTACTGGATGGATCGCCTGGTGAGAATCAAAAAAAAAAAAAAAAAGCCTAAAAAAGAAAAACGAATGCAGCCACTACATCGAAGACGTGGTAAGCTGCAATATAATTTACGTTTTTCCCCTCTGCATTTTGGGTCAAGTTGTGCTCCCAGAAGATAAACTCTGCCAATCTATCCTCAATGTACTACTTGCACAGAGAGAGGGGCTATCGATCGACTTGAGTACAACCAGCCTTTCAGGTTTTTCTGGAGCGATCAACAACGATCATTGTATTCTGATGGCAGGGAAGGCTCAGAATACAGTATCAGAATATAATTTGTCCATCCATGCCAAAAAAACTCTTAGTGTATGGCCAGCCCAACACAGACCTTAATGGGTTAGTTTACCTTTACCAAACAAAATGCCTTGCTATAAGTGTAGGTCATCTTTGAACCTCCCAAAACCTGGCTAAAAAACTCCCAGAGATGGCATCCCCTTGTTCTGCCCTGTTGCTTCTGGCCAATACTGCTCGCCAACACCAGGACAGCAGTGAGCCTTTTCTTATCCTTTTTAAAAGGACAAGTTCACCCTTGAAACATGTTACATGTTCCACCAGTTTTTAGGGTGTAACATGTTCCCATAGCCACAGCAGCGCCCGCCACCCCCTCCCTCTGGCAGATGGTATGGGGAAACTTCTCTCCATACTATCTGTCAGATTTAAAAACAACGTGGTTGTGCAAGGCTCCGTCCACACGGCTACATCACTCATTCACTGGGTTTTGTGAACAAGTGCCTACAAGTCCCGGCAGCATTAGCGGCCGTCGGCTTGTAGTTTTCAATGAACTACCACGGCACTGTGGAGCACTGTGGTAGTTCATTCAAGCTTGCTGTCAGAATATCTGCTTGACCATACATCCCATACGGCTAGCAGATATTCTGACAGGTCTGCAGGAGACCTGCACGTCATCAGTGATCTAGTGATCGCTGGTGTAATGCTTTTCAGGCTCCTTTGGACAAAAATAATACATACACATTTTTTTATCTGCAAAAAAATGTGCATTTATTATTTTTGTCCAAAAGTTGAACTTATCCTTTAAACCCCCTTGAATGTGCTTTCTTCCCCTTTTAAAAGTAGGCCTGAGTTCAGGCAAGCTGCGAGACAGCAGACCATGCATGTGCAGGTGTTTGAGAGCTTGATTTTATGATGGTAAGGATGAGCAATTCCAGCTGGGAGTTCCTTAGCAACATGATAATAGCAAGGGCATTATCCAATTTTAGTCAAAGCTGTACAATCATTTTCTACAGGCACCCCTTACCTGCATAGGCAGCTTTTTGGTAAAGCTGAAATAACCCTTTTAGTCTCAATGTTCTCCTTCCTGTTGTCTTCCAGCCCGCTGATTCCCATTTAATGACTTGTCGTCTACATCCATTTCTTTTGGCTTGATCTGTGCTCGGAGCCATAGGATTACCTCTGTATGTTGCTGATCAAGTGGTTAACTGATCTAAATGCAGCCCATTGTTTTTAATGGGCCTGTACACATAGGTGCGTAAACTTGCACTGCATATAGATCAGTAAAATAAAAAATGACAAAGACCTGCATTGCTGTCCACTATATTACGCGCATGTGCGTGTATAACACATCCCAAGAAATGCTGAAATTCATTTTACACACATTTACTATACTGCCCATCCTCATGTTTTTATGTAGGAATTTTTTTGCCAGGAATCTGATGTTCATACCCTTGGACAGTCTGAATTACTTTCTTCACTTCAACAGAGAAGTTACAAAACCAAGCACTTAGATCTTCCTAAACATGCAGCACTGAATGGGGCACAATTAGACATAAACCCAATCATTAAATCTCAATCTTTAATATAACTATTTAAAAGAAAAAATTAATCTACTTAAATCTGCAGTTTTCATTAAAATAACAGCTGGTAATCCTGCCATGAAGGTCCTTTCTCATACACTCCTGATGCATGAGAATTGCTTTTCCCCGTTGTCACCCTGTCCATGTGCCAGCATATTCTGCCATTGTCACTTTTAGTAAGCCCACCCTAAACAATGACATATGACCACTGCTGGAGCACATGCATGTAGGCAGAAGCTGCTACAAAGGTTATCTGTGAGAGATCAGCAATGCCGATATGCAAAAAAATATTTAAAAACTATACTTAAGTACGTTATCCAGTTAGGGTTTCGAACATACATTGCCCTATGAAGAGCGATCTGTGGTGGACACTACCTGGATGTATTGCCAGTCTGTTGCGTCGTGGCCCTATTCACATATATTAGGTAGGCAGTATGGCCCGCCAAACACAACAAAGGGTATAATTTCTGCTACACCGCAAAAAATTGCAACAAGATTTATGTTCTTTAGATATAGAACCATATTAATGATTTAGAAAAAACAAAGAAGGATAATGCCTATTTTCTGGCCCCATTACTACATATTTTTTTCAAGGACTAAGGCGTAGTTTCCAACAAAAGACATTTTTACAAAACCTCACACACCTCAACTCCTGCTCCAAGATGTACAGGTGTTTGTACTCCCATTCCAGCTAGAACACGTTACATACACAATTTACGTAAATGACATATCTGATGGCATAAGACTGGAAATCTATATCAGAGAATAGATTGGCTTCAACATATGACAGGACACGCGGCAACCAAAGACAAGTTTACTGTGCCCCAACTATGGACAAATTATCGGTGCACCGAAATGAAAATTTCTGGTGCCGAAACCGATACCGAAAATTCAGAATGCATGTGACCGAAGCGAAATGTCTGCATATATGGGGGTGGGGAGACTCCAATTTGTTCTGTATCTTTTTTCATGTATATTTTTATCTTATGATTTTATTGCTATAACACAGGAGACCAATAGTCCCCTATGTGATAGCATATAAGTGACAGACCATCTTTGTGGAGGGGGGCAGGAGAGGAGCAGTGCATACAGTGAGGGAGCAGTGTATACAAAGAGGCTCCCTCACTGGCTGTCACTATATGTCAGTGCTGGTTTTTAAATGCAGTTGCCGGCTTTTTTTTTTTTTCACTATAGCTCACAGAATTGGCTGTCACTTTCACCAGAGTTAAAGGAAACTTTGTTTCTTTTAACTCTGGAAAAGAACCTAAAATGAAACTTTGTTTCTTTCAGCTGGGGGGAAGTGACAGCTGATTCTCTGAGCTATAGTGAAGATAAAAGTCGGTAAGGCACTAACATATACTGACAACCAGTCATTGTATACACTGCTCCTCTCCTACCTTTCTCAGCCTCCAACCCCCCACTCCCCCTCACATTAGCATCACCGCGTACAGGAAGTTGCGTGCTAACATGCCTGCGCGTTATGTCACTATCACTCGTGACTTCCTCTGGGCCCAGAGGAAGTCACGAGTGATAGTGACGTAACGCGTAGGCACGTTAGCACGCAACTTCCGGTATGTGGTGACGCACTTCCGGCGTCAGCCGCCATCTTGGTATACCCAGGAAGTCCTTCTGCTTACATGCAGTACACCCACATACTGGTTAAGGAAGACTACGGACATATGTGAGTGGCTGTGTACATTGATTATTACCATTAAAGTGTTTGGCCTTAATATTACACTTAGAGGATTCTTTTTTGTTCACTGGGTTGGTGAGCAATTTTTCTCCAGAGGCTTCCGATTGGGGGTAATGGATGTCCCCTAAAGTGATCCACAACGTGAGGAGAAGTGCTTATCGCCAGGGGATAAGGATCCAGAGTGATCCTGAAAGCTGTTTGGCCCTTAGGGGTCGTTTTAAGGAGGTGAGGAGGCAATCTAGCCTTAGGAGGTGAAGAGTGGCACGTTTACGGAATATGAACACTTTTTCTGCACTTTTGTTTGCACATTGCATGAATTTATCATTATCAGTTTTTCATGGACATTTTATTTTGTGGAATTTTTTGAGTAGTATATAAAGTGTGGTCACGTTATTACACTTGGAGCACTGTAAAAATTGTGTCTTTTTTTCAAATGGTAGTTATTTATTTTTTTGAATACGCGGGCACAAATGTGATAGCGAATAATATTGAGTGGCACTTTATAATTTAGATATCTCACTTAATGATTTATTTTTGAATAATTTTGTGACACTATTGCATGTGAGCACATTTGTTGTATTATATATAGTATTGTTTTTGAGCGCTGCACTATTTATAATCATAATCATTATATACACTGTTTGGGTAGCAGATTAAGTGCTGGCAGCTTTCAGTAGGTGAACTTCCTTTTTAGCACAGGAGGATTTCTTTCTGTATGACGTCCTTTCATGCCATTCATTTCTTACAACTGTTCTACTAACTGTGATTAGTCACATGCGCAGACTGGGCTAATCACAGTCCATCTGTAGCATGTGATCAGCTGTGGCCAATCACAGCTGATCACAACAAAAACTACTGAATGAGTTTCATTCTGTAAAAATGCTTGTTTACACCAATGAAATGAAATTCATTGGTATAAGCAATGTGCAAAAAAAAAAAAAAAATCCAGGGACTAAAATGGGGTTTCAATCTAATACATTTTAACCAAAACCGTATTTTAATCTGAGGTGCTTTCACAAATGTCTGGGACTTTTAAAAAGAAAAAGGGGGTTTATGGCAACTTAAACATTTAATATTTTTAGCATTGTGCTGTGTATCTCCTCCTCCCCTCCTTGCCTGTCTCCAGCACCGCACATGGGGACTAGCAGGGCTTACCCTTTATCCATTTATCCTAGAGCAGGGCTTGAAAAAGCCGCTCGCCAAATGCGAGGAGAAATTCCTCTGTGGCGAGCAGTGAGCACAGATGAAGCATGGAGCGACTGCACCTGCGCTCCAAGCCTCATTGTGAAGCCGAGTTCCGGTTTACAACTTCCAGTTTCTGGCTTCTGTGGCACCGCCTCCGAAGGGAAAGGTGCAGGAGAGGTCCGCTCTCCTCCACTGAGAGAAGACACCCTCTCCACCGCCGTGGGGGACTCGGGGAGACAGTAAGTACTGTATACAACATGTCCTATCACTATAATGGAGTACAGGGGAGCTGGGATATACATTACTCAGTAATGTATATCCCCTTCCCCTGTACTCCATTATAGTGATATGACATGTATACAGTAATGTATATCCCCCCTCCCCTGTACTCCATTATAGTGATATGACATGTATACAGTAATGTATATCCCCCCTCCCCTGTACCCCATTATAGTGATATTACATGTATACAGTAATGTATATCCCCCCTCCCCTGTACTCCATTATAGTGATATGACATGTATACAGTAATGTATATCCCCCCTCCCCTGTACTCCATTATAGTGATATGACATGTATACAGTAATGTATATCCCCCCTCCCCTGTACTCCATTATAGTGATATGACATGTATACAGTAATGTATATCCCCCCTCCCCTGTACCCCATTATAGTGATATTACATGTATACAGTAATGTATATCCCCCCTCCCCTGTACTCCATTATAGTGATATGACATGTATACAGTAATGTATATCCCAGCTCCCCTGTACTCCATTATAGTGATATGACATGTATACAGTAATGTATATCCCCCCTCTCCTGTACTCCATTATAGTGATATGACATGTATACAGTAATGTATATCCCCCCTCTCCTGTACTCCATTATAGTGATATGACATGTATACAGTAATGTATATCCCCCCTCTCCTGTACTCCATTATAGTGATATGACATGTATACAGTAATGTATATCCCAGCTCCCCTGTACTCCATTATAGTGATATGACACGTATACAGTAATGTATATCCCCCCTCCCCTGTACTCCATTATAGTGATATGACATGTATACAGTAATGTATATCCCCCTCCCCTGTACTCCATTATAGTGATATGACATGTATACAGTAATGTATATCCCCCTCCCCTGTACTCCATTATAGTGATATGACATGTATACAGTAATGTATATCCCAGCTCCCAGGTACTCCATTATAGTGATATGACATGTATACAGTAATGTATATCCCAGCTCCCCTGTACTCCATTATAGTGATATGACATGTATACAGTAATGTATATCTCAGCTCCCCTGTACTCCATTATAGTGATATGACATGTATACAGTAATGTATATCCCAGCTCCCCTGTACTCCATTATAGTGATAGGACATGTATACAGTAATGTATATCCCCCTCCCCTGTACTCCATTATAGTGATATGACATGTATACAGTAATGTATATCCCCCTCCCCTGTACTCCATTATAGTGATATGACATGTATACAGTAATGTATATCCCCCTCCCCTGTACTCCATTATAGTGATATGACATGTATACAGTAATGTATATCCCCCCTCCCCTGTACTCCATTATAGTGATAGGACATGTATACAGTAATGTATATCCAGGGGAGCTGGGATATATATACTGTATACATGTCCTATCACTATAATGGAGTACAGGGGAGCTGGGATATATATACTGTATACATGTCCTATCACTATAATGGAGTACAGGGGAGCTGGGATATATATACTGTATACATGTCCTATCAATATAATGGAGTACAGGGGAGCTGGGATATACATTACTGTGTACAGGTTTATATTTTGGACTATTTATTCTATATAAAAATGTAATTTCATAAGCTTTAAGGGGGCGTGTTGGGAGCATACCGGGGGTGGGTGGGGAAACTGGTGGAGAGTAAGTTTTGTGACCGGCTAGTAGGTCTGGACTCGAAAATGTTAACCCCTGCTCTAGAGAAACAGTGGTAGTTTAAATTTTTTATGTCGACGATATTACTGATATTACCGCAACATTTCAGTAAAAAATACACTGAAGTTAATTTTAGGGTACAAAAAAAGCAATACATTACCCTATTTTTTTTGTAAAGTATAAAAGATGAGGTTGCACCAAGTAAATATAAATCCAACAAGTCAAATCTTAAATTTGCGCAAGCTCATGAAATGGCGACCAACATCAGTACGCTATATTTTCTATAGGCCACACTTTTAAAGCCCCTTATAGGTCATCAGTATAGTGTTATGGAGGAGATCAGGTTCTAGAATTATTGTTCTCATTCTGGAGTGCGCGGTGATATGCAACACGTGTATTGCAATCGACGTTTTCATGCGTAGGCGCCCCAGGGTGTGCTTTTAAGTATGTGCATATATGTGGGGATGGGGGGGCTTCTATTTTTATTTTTTTTTTTAGGTGATGTTTTGCGCTTGGCTGTAACTTTAATTTTTTGCAATTTTTAAAAAAAGTAACCTTTTTTTTTTCCATCACATAAGGGACAAAAAAAACCCTTTATGATTTCTGGTGACACGTTTTCTATGAGACATCCAAAATCTAAAAGACCCCCAATGTCTCCCCCGTACTCCACTGAATGGAATGTAGTGCACATATAATGCTGACATCAAAGGAGAATTCCATAATTAACTGTAGGCAGCTTCTCAAACAGATATATCAACTATGACCATTTCCCACTGACATCACTGGATAACTCAAACTAAATGTGTTTATTTTTCGAGTTGAGTACATAGAGAACTGAAAGCAGAACAAAACCCATCAATTTGAGAGTTTCAAAAAAACAGTTAGCATTCCCGACATGCTGGGAATGTAACTGTCACATTTTCTTCAGCCAAACTGTCAAATTATCAAATGGATGGTGTCATAACTGATCAGATATGCAGCACAATGGCAGTTGCAGACCAAACAGAGGCCAAAATGCCAGCTTCCGTGGCTGAAAAGGATAGAAGGATTTAGCATTTAAATATTCTCTGCATTATTTGTGTGTATGGGCAAAACTTTTTTTAATATTCTTTTGGATAGAGTAGGGAAGGTTAGACTCAAGTTTTATTTGGGTGTTCTATCCAAGTGTTCTCACTGGGGAGATTCACCTATTTCTCCTGGTGGCCAATGTCACCAAGACAGCAGGTGAGGGGAAATTCTCAATTTTAGAGTTGTCCACAGAAGAGATAAGGAGAAACTTTCCAACAGGTATAAATATTCTGGATACAACCAAAGTTCATCCCACTCTGGAGAGATTTTATTTCACTTCCTGTTTCTCCAACAGCCATCGCACTGAGATGAATTAGAAGATGCAGCTGTATGCAGTTATGCATCTGGGGTAAAGAACCCACAAAAGCATAGACATATGCTCCAGATGCACACAATCTGTGTTTGGTCCCAGGAAAGGGAATATGCGGGCTCTGCGCACTGTACCACCCCTTTAGGACCATGTGCATGAAGCCTTAAACAGAACCATTTGGTAAAATTTTTAGCAACCTCACTTTCACCACTGAAAAAAAAAATTAAATATTAAATATAATTTGTAGATTTGTACACTTACCATGGGTGTCTGGGTGAGGATGAAATGCAGCGCAAACTTGTGCATGCAGACAAAAAAAAAAAAATCTGACGGGTTATAACCCTCCCTTAGTCTATTGAAAATGAAAAAAAAAAAAAACGTTTTGCCTCTAGTTCTACTTTAAGTGCATAGTTGCCGCATTATTTGTAATAATTAGATCGAAAAGAACCTCATAGCAAGTTAAGCCATTTTATCTCCACATAATGAACACATTGCTTGGGATAAAGACAGGTTTCATCCTGAAATAACATGTAGTTCCCAATGCCAAACAGCAAAGCTCTTCAATATTATTAAACTACCATTAAAGGGAATACACCGCTCAACTCTAAGCAAATAAGGCTGCACAGATTAGAAGCCCACAAATTACAATGCTCTGCTTTTTGTTCATCCATGAAGTTATTCTGACCATCAATTTTGTAAAGCTCCTGACAAATATCAGGTAGCAGGTAACCAAGGCAATGAGGAAAAAAAATGGACCTTGCAACACAATTCAGTCCAGGTGATCTCATTCCCTGTGTCTAGTACATCCTTGCTCTGTTCCTTAACCCATGGAAGGTCAAATCCACTGCCAGAAGAACCTCCAGCACCCGGCTCAAGTACAGAGGGTGCTAGAGGCAGAGTCTCTGCTCCTTTTTGGGTGCCCAGCTTTGCGCAATGCGTTTTGCAGCGATTAAAGCACAATTCTGTCACATGACAATCACAGCAAAATAGCACCGCGTTTGAGGTGCCATTAAGAACGCATGGCACCCAAACACGCATGGTGTGTTTTGCCATTATTGCAATACAATTTGGAATTGCAGGCAGAAGTGCAGCAATTCTGCTCACAATTCAAAATTGCAAAGTGTGAATGCGGCCTAACATGCGACAAGAGCATTCGGGACCACCGACAAGAGACTTCAATATTACCAGAGACTATCATACCACCAACCTGCTACAAGAATAAGCTAGTGTAGGCCTTACATACTCCAGACCACTACAGACTCCAAAATGCTGCCCTTTCTGCGTTGCACAGCATGCAATGGCGCCTAACTCCGGCTGGATGTCCACTTCAAATACTTTGTTTGGGCCATGCTGGCCTAAACTATTCTTTACTAATGCATGTGGCTGCTGTCAGCGCTGTATAAAACTGTGTGTAGCATCAGTATATAGTGACGTGTTCTGGCAGAGTTACAGGGACTTCCCATCCTGTTTCCAGAACAAAATCAAGTGTTGCTCAGCAATGCACATATCTTATCAATGTGTACATGGCTTCATCTGAATGGCTGAGGTGGAGAGGCAGGCAGATGACATCACAATCCCCACCTCTGGTCTGGTGCTAGAATTACTGCCCATGAGCTGAAAGTCTCGGTGATGCATCACATGTGTGGACCGAATGCGGTTTGCATGTGTGCAGGACCGATACATATGCTCGCCTTCGAGGACGGGGGTGTTTTGAAACATTTTTTAAATTATTTTAACACTGTCAATTTTTTTCTTTTTTTGATCACTTTTATTGCTGTCACAAGGTATGTAAACATCCCTTTTGACAGCAATAGGCAGTGACAGGTGCTCTTTATTGAGAGATCTGGGGTCAATAAGACCCCAGATCCCTCCTCTGCCCTTAAAACCATTTAAACACAAGATCAGTGAGATCAAATGCTTTCCATTTTTAAAAATGCCATTTACATCCAGAGAAACCGGAAGTGATGTATGCTCATCGCTTCCCGTTTCCTATATCAGAGTGGAAGCACCAGATGGTCGATTGGGTGTTCTTGGTGTGACCAGACAGCCTGTGGAAAGGGGGAATGTCTTCTCCCGCTGCTTGCAAAAGCAATCCAGTGGATAGTTAGCTGCTTGGATCCCTTTTACAAGAAAGCTGACTGTCGGCTCTAATTCCTGCTGCATGCATGGAAAAACATCTTGCCCGGCACCCGGAACTGCATGTCCTGGGAATCAGGCTATAGGAATTGCACATCCCTGCTACATACAGTTCTCATACAGGTCTGACAATAGGCGTATGTATCAATAAAAGAAATGGTTTGTTTGGGCCAGCTTGGTGTGTGGCTTAAAATTATAATAAAGCTGAAGTTAGACTTAACGCTCGGTTTACACTAGCCCAAAGAGTGTGGGCTGGTTGCAGGTATCGCAACTGTTCCCGCACCTCACTGCTCTTGCGAGACGCATGGGGCTGCCATTCATTCTGAATGGCATGCCCAAGCATCTCAGCCAACAGCGTGACTGCGGGTGCAGGAATCGCAGGTAAACTGCATGGTTAGAAAGACTATGTGGTTTCCCTGCTGCTGCATGGTAAAAAAGTCCATGCGGTTTCCCTGATACCGCACTTTCAGAAAAGTGCATGCGCCATTTTCCTGCAGGAAACCCAGCACAGTAGCCCATTCGAAAGAATGGGCTGCCATGCCCAAGCAAACGTGGGCCAGACAGTCCACAATAGTGTGAACCGAGGGTTAATAAGAATTTCAAAAAGAAAGAAGCATTGAGAGAGAGCAGTCAATCCCTAATTTGGATAATGTTCAGCAGAGCAAAATGAAAACCATGAAGGTTAGAAAATGTGGGATTTTAGTACTGCATTTTTACGCAAGACTAGAAAGACTACTTTATAGGTTTTAAGGACATGTGAAAAATGCAATGTGCATAGAAAGGATATTCTCATTGGACAATTTATACCAAGCATGTGTTACTTGTTATATCAGCTTTTGGCAGATGTCGGTCTGTCACAATTTGGGACATGGTATATAGGTTCACTTTCTGCTTTAATATGCAATCTGAACATAAGTTCACTTAAAGAGTTAGGCCAACCACAGCAAAATCATCTGTCAAGCCTGTTCAAAGGGCTACTACCCCAATGCAACTCTGTGGAGTTTGGGGTAACAAACACCCCAAATGCCATCTAGTCCTGCTAGACAGCATGCGACAGCAGGATAGGAAATGAGGTTGGCTGTCGTCAGGACAGAAAGTCACAGCCAGTACCTGACAAAGGTTCCAATCCTTCCTCATTTTACTGAAAACCATATATAACAAATCTAGACTCAAAAGACTTCCTCCTCCCCTAAGGGAAGCTCATCAAATAATCATAGGTCCTATTATCTCGTGTTCTTTTTATCCTTTATTCTTGATCATGCATTAAATGTCAGCGTGAAATGTATCAGTATTCCCTATCCTGTGAGGATCTGTATTTCAACTGTACCACGTTACATTTTTGTCTTTTGAACCCTTCTACACTTAAAATATAACAAAAGACTAAACCAAGCCATACACTTTCAAATTCGTCTAACCAAGCTAAACAGTGCGGATAGACAAACTCCCCACTGCTGGGCTACTGACTGAATGCTGCCACTAAAAACTCTGCAGCAGGCCCCTTCAATAAAAGTCACAGAGGTGACAGTGCTAAGTCACCACCTCACAATTACTGCACAATTTATTAGCCTGCCTTGCACATCCCTCAGCAGGCCGATAGGCTTCCTATCCCATTGACCTCATAGGCAACCCAAGGGCCAACTGAAGGAAATTTGAGAGCAACAAAAATATCATGTGCCTCTTCTATGGGAAAGGGACACATCAGATAAAGAAAACCACTTACAGCTTAAAGCAGAGCTAAATTCAAAATGAAAGAATTGTGACCAGGCTGGCCTTTTACTGCAGAAGAGGCTTGCATTGTCTGTATTACAATAAAGTACACTTACCTGCCTGTTCACATTAATCTACAGAATGTATACTGAACTGCACATGCTCAGCCCAGTTTACAATCCAGCACACTTTCAGCATGGCAGGATGACTGCACTGAGTGACTTCATCCTGCACTGGCCAATCGAAATAGCCGAACACCAGCATCAGTACGAACTCAGAGAGAAGATACCAAAAAGGAACCCCACACGGGCTCTGGACCATTGGAACCAAGAATTGGTGCTCTTAGTTCCACTTTAAATTGACCGAATGGTTTTATTAGGCCTAGTTTACACTGGCATTGAAAGCAGGCATTTGAGGGGCGTTTTTAACACCCCTCAAATGTCTATGCAAATTATACTATGGGCAGCACACAGTGCTGTTCACATTATCAAAACATGAAGTGTTAGCGTCACGTCGCTTCAAAATTGAAGCCTCACGTCGAGTCAGGAGAAGTTTGAAGCCTTTTAATGCCTCCCATACAAGTCTATAGTGACACTCCTCCAAGGCACTGGCAGGCATTTGCATTGCGTTGCAGAGCGTTACAAACATTACAGTTTATTTAGTTTGTGGTGTGGTTTTAACATTTGTCAAATGCGTATAAAACACTTCAAAACTGCACAGTGGGTGTTTGGGGAGCGTTTTTAACACTTATAAAAAGCCAGTCTAACTCCCATACTAAAGCTCATTAACGCCTATACTAAAGCTATAGGAGCATTTATTATTATTATTATTATACAGGATTTATATAGCGCCAGTTTGCTCAACGCTTTACAATATAATGGGAGACAATACAGAACAATACAGCAATACAAGAGGGATACAATACGGAGCTTACAATCTAGGAGGATTTGGTAAGAGTTAGAAATTCAGTCAAGTATGAACAAGCCCTTAAGGCAGGGGTAGGCAAACTTAAAGAGGTAGAGGTCTACCTGAACAACATGAGAGAAGTCAAAGATCACAGAGGTGGTGTCACCTCCTTACACCTAATTTAGACTTCTACTGTGTCGCAATCGAGTGCATTTCCCGTCAGTCGCAGGCTTAAATCAGGTGATGAGGAGGCAACATATCGCCTCCTCACCACCTTGTGAATGAGCCCTTAGTTGCATTTGGCAGCGGCACCCTTAAGGCTCATTCAAATGTAAAGGTGGAGGGTGGTAAATCCCTGAGGTTACAAAGGGTCAGAAGTCCTCCTGCGCTATAAAAGGAAGTGTACCTAACCTAAAGCTGCCAACACTCAAAAACTGATACCAAAAACAGTGTTAATCATATCTATATATATATATATATATATATATATATAAATAGTGTAGCGCTCATAACAAATAAATACATGCAATGTGACTCTTCACTTCAAAATACTAAGAAGATAATAGAAATAAAAAAATGAAAATCATACAATGTGACTTCACTCCAATAGTGCAAAACATGTACAGTGTCAGACCTAAAATAAATATCTGTGCCCCTCACTTCAAACCGTGCTCACACACTAAATTAATACAATATCTAAAAATGTGCCTTTCACTTGGAAACAAACGTGCACATACACTTAATATATTAAATATTAAACCATGTATCAACAAACCCCCTAACAAACATGGGGCTAAACAAAGTGCTGAAGTGCAAAAAAGTGTCCACTCTTAAAAATGATCAAAAAAATGTCCAATCAGTGATGAATAAAATCATGCAATGTGCAATGATGTTTAACAATTCCGTGATTGTGCCAATACACTTCTTCTGTTTGTGGCTAGATTGCCTCCTCACCTCCTCCCCGTGACCCCTAGGGGCCAAAACGCTTGCAGGATCACCCTGGATCCTTAACTCATATGGGCCAGCAGCCTTCTTCCTCCAATGGATCTCCTTGTGGGACTCCTATTGCCCCTAATCAGCCCAGATGTCTCTAGAGAACAGTGGCTCACCCGCCCAGTGAGCCAAAAAAAGAGACCCTCTAAGTGTCCCTGAGGTTAAGTTGCGGTTTTGCCACCCCCCACTCAGCCAGCCGCCAAAGGTGTACACATACCCTGTTGCTTTTGGTGGAAGCTACCATCTGCCACTCATGGCCTATTCAAGTAAATGGGGCCAATAGCCCCGCAACTCTATGGAGTTTTGTGTGCGCTTTCAAAAAGTGTGCCAAATCCGCAGGATATAATAGAAGTCTATGGCTAAGCACAGCAAACCCGCAGGAAAGCTGCACCCACAGTGTGGGTAAACCACAGCACATCAGTGTGAAAGCAGGCTTAGACTATTATGCCCAGTGTATTGATTCACACTGACCTGAAGATCTCTTCTTTCCTGCTGCTGGCACCACTCTGGAGAGCACTAGCCGGGATAAGAGGAGTGCAGTTGGGATCAATCCGCATGGGACAGGAGCCGACACTGCAGAGGAGGCATTGGATTATACAACTCTTGCTCCCTACTACAGCTCTAACTTTACAAGTAGTCCCTCTACATTGCACTATGTTTGATGCTGTGGGATGGCGGCTCAGCCAGCCAAGATCGCGATCTACCACGATCTACTGGTAGATTGCGACCTACTGGTTGCTGGCCCCTGCCTTAAGGTATACCTACTTGGATAGAGTGGAAATGGATCAGAACACCCGTCAGGCTCTTATTGACGTCTGTGCCCCCGTTAGGGAAATTCACCCTCTCTATTTGTCAGTGTTTACCATTGCCATCAAAAGTGAAAGAAATCCCAAATATTGGGTTGTCCCCAAAAAAGTAAGTAAATCGTCCAATGGGGACATTAGTTCTGGTGACCTGGGGGTCCCCAAAGAATTCTGTAATATGCAGAGATTTTCCCACTTCCTGTTTTGGCTATGGGACAGGAAGTGAAAGTAAATCTCCGCAATGGGACACAGATAGTAAAAAAATAAACGGACAGGGGCTATAACCCTCCCTTACTCTATCCAAAATGAAAAAAAAAAGTTTTGCCTATAGTTTTACTTTAATTGTGTTACCAAAACAAACAAATGTAATATATTGCGGCTTCCCAATTCTTAGATGTGGTGGCTGCAATAGTTTTCTTTTTTAGGCTTTTCCCTGTGTTTTCACCTGGTGATCTGGCCAGAAACACACCTCCTGTGTTAAGAGTGCCTACACTCTGGATGAAGGAGCACAGGGGGCGCAGCAAACAGCAGTCTGGGGAAGGTAGTGTTAGCTGTAATAGCAGCTTTCCTAAAGAAATTGAAGCCACACTAATCCTGTATAATCAGTTACTGCAACAATGTTTTCCTTTTGGGATAAATGGTTTTGTTAAAAGGTTTGTCTCTTCTCTTTGGCCCTCCAGCTGTTGTGAAACTACAAGTCCCATCATGCCTCTGCCTCTGGGAGTAATGCTTGTAACTTTCATCTTGCAATGCCTCATGGGTAATGTAGTTTCAGAAGAGCTGGAAGGCAGCAGTTACCCATCTGTGCTGTAAACGGATACATTTGGAAGAGAGCCTGTTTTGAAAAACAATAGACTTACTGGTTGGATCACCAGATGAAAATGGAAGCGCGAGCTTATAAAGAAAACAAATGCAGACATTACAGTTAAGAATTGGTAAACTGCATTACAATAAATGTTTGCGTTTGGATTTAAAGGAAAAGCACAGCCAAAGCTCTCGTGACCAGTTTTCAGAGGACAACAGGCTGAAGCCCGCTGTCAGCCGGTCCAGGCTGGGGAAAGATCCTGACTTCATAGTCGGGATTCACCACAGACTCAGCCTGTCATGTGCTGAGAGACTGAGCCAGCTGCTTCCTCTCCCTCCCGGGGGGGCTGGGGAATTCAGCGATCAGCGGTCATGTGATCGCTGAGCGCTCACACTTGGACCTGGCAGGGGACCGATGCTGGATCCACCTAGGCAAGTATGATTTGATTTTTTTTTTTTTTAAATAAATTCCATACTTCTCTTTTAAGCTCTGCTTTACAGAATATTTGCATCACAGATTGCATGTTTCAGCTACTTTTATATGCTACTGCTATGGTGAAAAAATAGAAGGGACATGATAAATGTGCACACATGTAGTAGTGTCCACATATTTCTTTGTATCTTGATTCCGTGGTTTATTTTACCAAAGCAATAGCATGTCCTGTGTTTAAAAAGCTATGCACACAATTTGACATGGCCATTCGGAACACCTTAAACAATAGGATTTCCGCACTTGTATTCATCCAGCTGCCAAGTTCTTGTATCCCAACAGGAACTTCTCTTACGCTTAGCAACCACCAGGAAATAGACAGACGTTCTATTATGTAGCTGTTATACTGTAGCAATGTTAATGATTTTATAGGTGTGTTCTGCCAAAGTGAAATGCCAGAGGAGTCCAATCTATTCCTACTTTTTGTTTGGGACTTGACACATTTTGGGGGAAGCACAACACGTACTGACTCTTACAAATAACAAGAGCACCTCGTTCAACCAAAAGAAAGAAAATATAGTTATAATATAGAAGTATAGAATTACCAAGCTATTTTCATCCATGTTATACACCAAGCTTCAAGATCAAAAATCAGCCATAATCTCTTGTGGATTTCAGTCACCATATGTAAAACATCTGCAGCCCATTTTGTGTGTTTAAAATGCAATCTGGGTGCAGAGCGATTTCAGTCCATTCATTTGAATGGGCTGACACTGTGCTGGACCACAGCAAAAGTAGTGTATGTACTACTTTACAAAACACAGAGCAATCTGTTCTCATGGTACTGCATTTGTGACCTGCGTTTGGGGGGGGGGGGTCAGCAATGCACTGACACAAGCTGCAGATAGCAAGCGCAGTGCATTTTAAGGGCAGGTTTTCTGCACCGCATTCTGGTGTGAACTGGCCCTAACAGACCAGGCTGTGCAAGTGGAAGTTAGAGGGTTCAGGGAAACCTTTTACACGGGTGGGGTGCATACAATTTTCCACTTTTATTCATTTTGTTAAAAGAATTGTTTCTGCTGAAGTGTTATCTGGAGTTTAACTTTACCGTGTTACTTATATAGAGTCCATCTAAATCTACTAGTCCATTTAACCTACCTTCTACAGACAGTGCAGCTGACTCAAGGTGTATTTGTTGCTGCTCCATAGTAAGAGAAGTCAATTTAAAGCTGGCCATAGATGGATCAAATCTCAGCCCGGCTCCTGCTGAACCAGCAGAGATTTGATCCATCTATGGCCAGCTTTAGGGTGGTTCCTCTATGAAGGAGCAACAAAGACACCCTGAGAAAGTCCATCTATGGGCGGGTCAATTGTAGCAGCCTGACAGATTTTTTTTCATGCAATTACTGCCAGCAGCTATAGCAGCTAGCAGTAATCATTGTGTTCTGCTGACAGGAAGGCTCCCCGCAAGCAAAACACAATAGCACTGCAGAAGGGATTCCCCCATCAATATGGACTGTGTTGATGGTGAAGTCTAGCTGCCTTCATTGTTGCAGAAAAGAAAATAGCATCATTTATGGCCTGCCTAAAACAAGAAGTGCGTTACTGATCAAATTACCTGATGAAAGGAAAAATAGAACACTAAAGCAACCACAATATCTTCTTGGTATAACCAAGAATGACAACATTTATTTTGTAATAAACAGGAAAGAGATATAAAGTTGCAGTTGATACAGTTCAATCTAATTGCACAGTCTCCTTTAGATCAATCAAGACCACAGAGGAAGGACCTGACGGTATACAAGTTGAATGGACTGCTTAAGCAGGGCAAAGAATTTGCAATTTTCTTTCCTTCCACCATGATTCTCCCATTAACACAGTCAGAATTGATGGGGAAATCCCTCCCACAGTACTACTGTGTTCTGGAAGGCTCCCTGTCAGCTGAACAAAATTATTAAAAGTTGCTAGCTAAATCGTTCGGGGGAAAAAACAGAAAGGCTGTACATAAGTTGATCGATAAATCAACTTGTGTACAATCCGGGCTCTCATACATAGATTGAAATTTGTCTAGTCCTTGCTGAACCGGCCGAATTTCAATCCAGGAATGGCTGGCTTAAGGTATGTCCTGCTAATACACACAGAGATATCTGCTGGCCGATAAAAATAAAAACACGGAGTCATCTGTTGCCAACTTTAGGAAAAGTTCAGGGGAAAAAAAAAAAAAAGGAAAGGTTCAACAGGATACACTATCAATGAAATCAGTTAAGAATCCTGTAATCCATGACAAAAAACAAACCACAATATATGACCCTGTCCATTACAGTGAGAAAGATCCTTATGAGTGGACATGTTGCCTTTTCCTTTTTTTCTGTTGCTTTTATTAAGAAATAGAAGCCCAAGGTAAACATTTAGGTACAGATAGCATAAAAATATCTCTTCCTATAGGAATAGTAGTGGAATGCCTCTTATCTCTCATATTAATAGCAGACTAGCTTTAGCATTCAAGCAAGTGGAATGAGATATCAAATATTGTGAAACGTGCTGTGCCAATAGAGTCAGTCTTAATGGAACAAACAGATGGGAAGCATTCCCTCATACAGCTTACTCATCACAAGTCAATACTTAATGAATTGCACTGCAGAATATAACCAAACATACTCACGTCTTGCACTTATTGCCTGACAGTTCCCAAACAGTTCATCACAGTAACAAAAAAAATGTTTTAGTATTATGAAGCTTTTCGTAGCCTTAGCAAGTCAAGAAACAAAGTAAGTGTTCTTCATTCAGTCCTCATTAGTGACAGTGACTGAATAAAGTATGGTGATGTCCAGCAAATTAAAAAAAAAAAAAATAGGATGATTAGTTGAGAATCTTTTTTTTTTTTATTTTCTGAATATGAACTGTTTGTGGGAATTTTCAATCACAAACATATTCCTTCCTTTGGCTATTGAATCTTTCCTCTGACAAAATCCAACCTGGCTCCTCTTTATACGGCGCACATGGGTTCCAGGGCCCCATTGTTTCCCTTAGGTAAGCAGCCTCCAGCAGCCCCCAGTATAGCCTACTCCTAGGAATAAATGGACCATTCATGCACAGTTTGAGGAGCCAGCAGGGACCTTCATTGGTCAGGGAAAAGGGTAAGCATTACCAAAGGTAAGCTGCACCGGGGGCGAGGAGAATTTTTGTTTTTTTAAAAGAAAATTCATTAAAGATGAACCAGGGACAGGCTAAGAACCTCAGTCAGGTTGTTTTCACCATCTGTATTCCCTATTGCCAAGACTTCTATGTTTGCTGTTTTGTAATAAAAAAAAAATGGAAGAGAGGTTCTTCTCTTCAAAGGAATCACTAAAGGCAATAAAAAACTTGTTTCACAGCTGGAACTTCGGTCAGCTTTATGGCTGTCTTTGTGCAGTTGAGGAGGTTTCCCTTTTTGCTTTATCTTTGAGGAATCATGACAGGAAGTGAAGAGAAATCTCCCCAATGGGGATCAAACATCAAAACCCTTCCCAAAGAATGTTTTGGCTCTCACCCTATACCTTGCACATAAGGATCCATTTACATTTGCCTCCACACTAAGCCAGAGTGGTTTAGGGCCCTTTGCACTTACTTGCACGCTAAAACCGAGCCGTTAAATGTGCGGGTCGCAGTCCATTTTGGGCCGCAGTGACATGCGGCAGGGTGGTGAAATGCACATTTTATCGCATCACACAGGTCCCTTTTTTGTAAACTTTATGTGAAGCACACAAAGTGAAATTTCATTCACGTCATCACACCGCAGAGTATCCACCTCGCTAGATGGCAGCACGTCACTGCACAGCAAGTGCAACGCAATGATCTGTCCTGCCATCCAGAGAGGTGATATTATGCAGCATGTCTGTATTTTATCACACCTCATTGCACCTCAGGCTGCGTGAGAACAGGATACATAGAAAACACGTGTTCTATGTGCATTAGCGGTGACTGGTGTTCTTCCAGTGCAGAAAAAGCCATTTACTGCTCTTATGTGAGTAGACCCTTAGAAATTAGACTGTGGAAGTACCAGCCTATATGACACTAGAGGTAACACAAGAAGTATCTTGAAGTGGCTGTAAAGGCACAAGGTTTTTACCTTCATGCATTCTTTGCATGAAGGTAAAAAACCTTCAGGGTGCAGTGAGCCCCTCCCAAACCTTACCTGAACCCCCTCCGATCCAGCAATGTTCTCGACATCCTCTGCTGTCTGGAGACTCTTCCTCCTCATTGGCTGAGACAGCAACAGGATCCCATTTGCTCAATCACAGCCAGTGAGCCAATGAGGAGAGAGCAGGGGTCGGGGCCAAGCCACGGCTCTACGTGTCTTATGGACGCATAGAGCAGAAGCTCGGGGACGAGCATGCAGAGGTGCCCCCAGAGAAAGCGGCTTTCCCTGGAGGCACTGCTCGAGGAGAATTTTAGATCAGATGTCAGAATGCAATAGCTGGCAGGAGAGATTCCTCTATCCGTGTTGTTAGCAAGGGTGGTGAATTGATTCATTATTTCTCTTGTTTAGCCTGCAAGGCGAACAAGAGAAATTCAGTTGTGTGTGGCTATGTTTACAGAATGGCAGAGGGAAGACCTCTATCATTAAATGCTCAAAGGAAAATGGTTTTCCTGCTTTTTCAAATTATAAGACCCTGTCTATTAGTAAGGACATTGTAATGATCATTAAAGGCTAGAATTCAATTTACCCTGAGAAACATACAGTTACACAAGTATTAGCATTCAAGAAAGCTTCCACACTTGAACTACAAATTCTGCTGAATATATGTGTCCCCAGGTACGCTGTAAATTACACAAATAATTCAAAGTTCGATGCACATGAATTGTTCATTACCATGATTTGTCCACTAAAGTCATTCCTGGTAGCGTCAAAGCTGGCCTGACCCTTCCTATACCACACAGATACCCACTGGCACAACACTATGATGGGCTACCTCACCGACCAATAGGAATGTTTTAGAAGCAGGAGGAGGATGGCAAGTTTCAACATAACAGTGTCAGGACTTTGCCTAATCAGAAGAGTTCAAAATTCTGGCAGGGATAGGACCAAAAAGCTACAGCAGGTATGCGCAGGCACTTCCTACATTTTTATTAAGTGACAGTCACTTTAAATATCAGTTATCTGACCATCATACTACAGTTCAGCAGCAGACATTAAAACAAAAGGCCCCTTCTTTACTGGGGAAATCATGCCTTCGAAAAATCAGTAGAATCTCCTATCAAACAGAACCAAAACATAACCAACATTTGAGGCTGCAATTGCAGCACACAAATCAAACAGAATAAGGAAACACAAGTAAAAGATCTCTCTTTAGCCTGAAATACTTGATCCCAATTGATTTCTAAAAAAAAAAAAAAAAAACATTTTCTTCCTAATTGTTTATGAACATGGATCTTCTAGTTAAGGGTTTTGTCTTTGCTCACGTCTGGCTGAATCTCAGGTTTCTGCAAAAATCCTGCCCACTTGGCTCCAGACCTGGGATGATATAAGAAACATCAGCATCTAGTTTTTGTCACAGGTCCAAGCCAGGGAACGAAGCATGAGTCTGAAAAGCAGGACATGCCCTCCTCTTCCTGCAGCAGTAACAGCTACAGAAAGCCAAAGAACAAGAACTACTCCAGGCAAATGTATAAAAACATCCCTTTGTTCATTGACATATTCCTGCAAGTCTTTTCATTTAGTAAAGCATTCTTACAGGAAGAAGAGAATTTGGGAAGGTTATCACCAGCATGCTGATGTTCATTAGAAGTCCAAGCAGCTGACAACGTTACACAAAGTGCACAAAGATTTGTAGATTTTGAAAAGGCTTGTGGCACTTGCATCACTATAATACAGCATACACAGCAGGTAAAATCAGTATTGAACACGGCACAATTTTTCTTAGTAAATATGTTTCTAAAGGTTGACATTTCAGCAAGACAATGATCCCAAACACAAGGCCAAGGAAACTCTCAACTTGTTTCAAAGAAAGAAAATAAAGCTGCTAGACTGGCCCTGACTTGAATCCAATAGAAAATCTATGGAAAGAACTAAAGATCAGAGTTCATAGAAGAGGCCCATGGAACCTTCAAGATTTGAAGACGGTTTGTGTGGAAGAATGGGCCAAAATCACACCTGAGCAATGCATGCAACTAGTTTCCCCATACAGGAGGCGTCTTGAAGCTGTCATTACCAAAAAAGGATTTTGTACGAAGTATTAAATAAATTTCAGTTAGCATGTTCAATACTTTTCTCTGTGCCATTCCATTTTATTACACAACTTAATTTCTGAACTTATTTGTTGTGGTTTCTTTGTATGCATGGATTGCATGGGTTGTGGTGAAAATTTAATGTCAATAGCACCTTTAGAAGTACAATTACCGAGAAAAATGGCGATGTGTTCAATACTTACAGTACTTGGTAAGCTTTATTGGTAGAGCCATGAGGCTCACCTCAAACACGTCACAATGGGTAGTATGAGGCTGGTTCACCTGGCTGGCAAAAAAAGGCAAATGACAGGTGGTTCTAAGCATTGCCAGTATCAGCTTAACAAAGACTTAGAAGCAGTAAACTGAGCTAAACGGCTACTCACTACTATGGGGTCGAGGGCAGGCTAGTGAGGCTATCCAAACACTGAGCAATACGTTGACCACAGTCACCTATGTGTTACATTGAATGGCCAGGAGTGTAATTTGACAGCTGGCAGACAGGAGCGTAATTTGACAGCTGGCAGATTGGTGCCCAACAGGTCAGGTGGTGGATGTTCTTCCACACTACACTCAAGGCTTGGGCCACAAGGGCAATTTTAATCTCTTGCTTCTGAGAGATCTCACAACTTACTGGCAGTCACCTCATTTGCAGAACACTAAAGTCAAAGTGCTGCTAAAGAGATGACTGTCAACAAGCCTCTACATTTCTTAGCAGAAAAAAAACAAAAAAGGATTTGTCCATGCAGACGTAACCTAAAATCAAAGTTAAGCACGCAATTTCATTCTCGCGTTACAGGTTAAGCCTCTTGTTGTCAATGACCACATCTGAAGTCAGTGCGCTGAAAAGGATGTCACTGTTAGCAAAAGGTAAAATTGCTCAGAAGCACAAGATTAAAAGAAATGTAATTTAGACCTTTTAACAGTGCCGGCTGCTTAAGACCTACTGTGAGTTCATTTCTAAAGACCTATGGAGTGCAGACCATTATGAACCCACTGACCTGCTTTTCTTTCATATGAAGAAAGAAAGATCAGGAGACAAAGTTTGCCTCTTTTCTTTTACATGTGTAGCAGGAATGTAGGTAAGCCAGTTAGGTGCGACCTGTAATCATACTTTCAATTGTGCCCGCCAGTATGTCCCTAACCTGCGAGCTTCAATAATGGTGTGACTGGCCCCTAAAGTCTACATCACTTTAGCTCACCAAACACGCGGTCTGTTTTCAACCTATAAACTATGTATAGCCTGCGGGCTGAACACAAATCTAAAATTTCTTCACTTGCTTCTGGTTATCTTGCCAACGCCAAAATGTCACACATCTCAGGATTCTTCATGGACATTTTTTTCTTCTTTTATCTGTAGGTTTCTCATCATGCCACACACTCTTGCACAAGCTCCTGTCTGCATGTCTGTGCTAAGCACAGATGGATTCCAGGAAGCAGATGCTACATGATTGATCTGCCCTTACTCAAGATGGCTGTAGCTAGAAATGCTATTTTCTCAACAAAATAAGAGAGACATGGATAGATGGGTGATTTTGAATGCCTTGAATAATAAAAATGAATTAAATAACATTTTCAGTTTGCTTTGCTCATATACAGTTTAGTTCTGATTTAAGGTTTTGTAAAGTGCCGACAGTCCGTGTATAAAAGAAAAGTCAATAGCATAAGCTGGCAAAGGCCATATGTACTTTAAACAGGAAAAGATAAGCATGCAACATGAACGACCCCCAACCAGGAAGCTCAATTTTTCTGGACCCCAAGATCTAGAAGAAAGCTACGAAGCGAGTACCTTCAAAGAATAGTTGGCAATGGATTGGCAGCTCTACTATATGATCTTCATAGCTTCCCTTTAAAAACTGTATACAGTTAGAAAACCCCAAAACATTGCACAGCTGTTGATTCCGGTTGAGCCGACATAGGGAAATGTGTGTGTGTGTGGTGTGTGTGTATTTGTGGGGGGGTATTAGTTGGGTTCTCCAAAGAGAAAAAGATCCACGTCAATCTGGATAAGAGGTTCAATTTCTCCATGTCAATTCTGACTGTTGTATTTCAAGGATATTCAGAAAAATATACACATTTGCAGGCAAAATAACAGATTAACATCAAATTATAAAAAATAGCTTATGATAGAGCTGTCAGCGCCCACAGGGTTAAATGCAAATACTCAGCACTTTCGCTGTGAAACAATCATTTGCTCAAGTCCCTCAGCCAGTTGCTTCCTCATTCCACCAGGGAGGATGCTGACAATTACAAGCGAGAATTACACAGATGACAAAGGGGTTTGCCTTACAAGAAGGAATCCTGCTCACAGAGCAAGCAGGAGAATACCAAGCATCACTACAGTGTTCCCGCAGACACCATGCAACCAAGCCCATCGGCTCTCCATCCTCCTATCACAGGTAGCCACCTCTGTGAAAAGCAGAGGAATGTCATAAATCCTGTCTTGTATACAATTTCCTATTCAGCATGTGCTCTACTTCTCCCCTGGCTTGCTCAATACCGCAATGCTGCTTATTTTCTCTTTGCGGTCTTTCTAGGCAGGAGAGGTAGTCCCCTACAGACTGGATTCTTCCAAGATGCAAAGATGTAAACACACTGCATTGTATAATCGCCATCAGTCACCAAAAAAAAGAAAATTCTTGCAGGTTGCTGGGAACATTTGCAGCATTCAGAGTGTACTATGAGCAAATATTGACTTGTCAGATTCATCGCCCTTTTTAAGGATCTTATGTAACGTGTGAAAACAGCAGGCCCTTCACATCAACTTTTGTTTTCCATAAGCAGAATGTCTTAAAATTGTAGATTGTTTCATTGGTATAAATGGAGAGGAGTGGGCCACTAAAATATATCTACAGGAGATTCCATTACAACCCAAACATAGAGACCAACTGTCTAGCACTAGTAAAAATAAGGAGGACAGGCCATGGTTTTTTTTGGTTGTATACAGAGGGTGGGGATAAAATTCACATATTTACAAGTCTGGGTTTACACATTGATAGCAGCTGGCCCAGAGCATGGGAGCTGCTGGAAACAACAGTATTTATTCTGTACAAGACACAGTATTGGGAATGTATTACAAAACCCAGAGATGGTAACACATAAACCAATAGCACCTTTACAGACAGAAACATTTCTGCCAACCACAAAGATCAGTAATGCAGAGAAGTGATCAGACATGAGCATAAACTCTTACAAAGCAGGAATGGGACACAATGTGGGGTATGGGTGATGAGAGATTATACATAAAAGTCAGAAATGAAGACAGTCATTCATTAAAAGTCAATCAACTTCAATATAAGATCACCTAATAACAAAGGAACGTCTAACAAAAACTAGGACAGGTTCTTCAGATTCTTTGTAACCCGCCAATATTAACACACAGAGGAGCCATAGTTCACAGGTTATACAAGCGTTCATGAGCAACAGGAGAAGGAAAGTTCTCCAAATAGTTGCGCCAATAACCAACATTCATCCATCATTTCAAAGTAACCCTATAACAAGTCTTCATATTTGGCAATTTTCCATTGGCTGATACTAATTGAGAGACTGCCCAGAGGTGGAGGTGAATGCCAAACACCTCATACCCAGCTACATACAAAGGGTCACCCAATGTGACTGCATTGTTAAATATATGGCCAGTCTACTGCTCAAGGTTAGGCTGGCCATACACAGCTCAACAAATCAATAGATTCCTCAGTCCACACTAAACAGCATGGATGGAGAATCACCACTGTATTCAGAATATTTATATTAAAATTCTTAGTACATTCGACAACTGAACAAATGTGATTCAAAAGTACTTTAAAAACTCCTCTGCTTTTAATATTTGATTTTGGAATGAAAAGACTACTGAACAAAAACTACATACACCGTTAGAAATTTGTTTCCTTATCCTTCGCATTTTCTCACTACTGTGGTCAAACATGAATATCAATTTGACCCCAATAACAATTAGAAAATTGAACACATTTTCAAAGAAACTTCTATTAGTTTATAGCCAGCTCCAATTTGACATCAACTTTTTCTTGGGGCCGAATGGTGTTTGCAGGGCCATCTATAGGACAGATTTCGGCCAATTCAACAGGATCTAAGACTGACCATTTCAAGGCCAGCTTCATAGAGGATCAATACTATGACAAGTTTTCTGAGTGGAAGATCGTCATCTCTATCCTATGAGGACTTTCCATGCATTATTGATAATTAGTGAACCATTACCAAAGGCCCCCCAGAAGATATTAAACATCAGACATCACGCTGCAACCATTCAGTAGGACAAATGTCACAGAAGATCCTCCATCTGAACTCGTCAGGTGCTAATCGTGTAGCAGCACCTGTACAACCCTTCTTCAGCACCCTAAGGGACCCAATTCCCTGGGTGTTACAGCAAGCAAATTTTGTGAACTTCACATTCCCCAAGTTCTTGGGCTAATCTCCTTAATACTGCAGGCAAACAGGATCAGGCTCTGGAAACTGAGACTTGCCATAAAACCCGGGAATTGGGACACACAATGTACTCTATGCCTGCTGGTGCCCAGGCTTCCATCAGTTTCAGGTTCACAGTAGTAACTGGGGCACTTCAATGTGGACAAAGATCTCTCAACCTAAAAGAATCCATGGACAACCCTCATCTAGTCACCCCAACCTGACACAAAAGGTTCTCATCAGTAGAGTCAAAGGCCTGGCTGCTGGTCAGATGTTGAGATCTTCCAAAATGTTGGACTCTTTGGTTTCATTAGGAAACATTATCACCAACTGATCAGGCCAAGACCATACACTCCACAACTGCAACCAACGATGGGTGAAGAGATTACGCCAGGTGTAGGTAGCCTTTAATCGGACCATACGCTATGCCATCTGATCATACAATCTCCTTTACATCTATATCAGTGGTGGAAACCTTCTCGATAAAAGAGGGCCTCAAGTGCAGTCCCTGACATCACCAAATGAGATGGCCAGAGACCACGGTCACAGACTATAAACATGACAAGAAATGGACTGAGACCGTGGTTGCGATACAAGAAATGGTCAGAGACGAAGGACATGGTACAAGTAGGTAATTGTAGACTTTGGTCATCATACAGGAGATGGTCAGAGACGGTCAGAGACCCCGGCCACGATGCAGGGCATGGTCAGAGACCCCGGCCACGATGCAGGGCATGGTCCAGAGACCCCGGCCACGATGCAGGGCATGGTCAGAGACCCCGGCCACGATGCAGGGCATGGTCAGAGACCCCGGCCACGATGCAGGGCATGGTCAGAGACCCCGGCCACGATGCAGGGCATGGTCAGAGACCCCGGCCACGATGCAGGGCATGGTCAGAGACCCCGATTACAATAGGACAGTGGAGACACAGGTCATAGAGCAGAAGCTGGGGACCAGACACATGACAGGAGACGACATCCCCAGACAATAACACACGAGGAGAGATGTACAGACAGTCCAGCAGGTAGTAGGTCGGTGTGAAGGAAATGTCTCATTCACCCATTATTGGTCAGTCTACAGAATATTCTTCCCTCACTGACCTCAGTAAAGGGGGACCCGAGGGCCACACAAAGTGAGCCAAAGGGCCGGATGTGGCCCCGGGCCGTCGGTGTGATGGTCAGTCTTCTCCGTGGTCCTCCAGGGTAGGATAACAGAGATCCCCGGTCCCCCTTCCCCTCCTCCATCCTCTCCGTCTTACCTGCCAGCAGATCCGGGGAATCCCGCCTCCTCCGGGGCCCCTCCGCCTGGCACACCGTACACGCCGAGGCCGGGGGAAGCAGCAGCAGAGCAGCGAGAAGCAGCGCCAGGCACACACCGGGGCACTGCCTCCAACCCCCGGCCACCGTCCGCCGCTCTCCGTCCCTCCCCGGCCGCCACATCCCGGCCGCCCATGTCTGCCTGTAGTGTCGGGTCTCGGCTCATCACATGTCGGGGTTCCGGGGGGGGGGGGAGAGGGGGGCTCCTCCTGAACACACAGCGCGCGCTCCTACACTCTCCTCACACACCGGCCGCCGCCGCGCGCACAGCCGGCTTTCCTCCCCACGCACGCGCACACGTCAGCAGGCGGTGACACACTGCAGCAAGGGGGCGGAAACAAGGCGGCCACCCCGAGCCGTCTGATTGAAGGGAGTGGGAGGGGCTGAAGTGGCTGGGGGCTCGGTCAGATTACCGTGGGAGGAGCGGACAGTGTAAGGGGGCGGGGATGTTGTATGTAGTAATATGTGGAGGTGTGTGGAGGAATGGAGGGAGGGTTGTGTCATGGGGTGATGTCACACGGAGGATGAGGTCATAGATCATGATGAAAGTGGTTTTCATGTTATTCCCTGTGTGAGAGTCTTTTCATATATACTCCCACTTGTAGACCGGGCTTGTTCTGGACACTCTCAGTAGTGTAATTAGATTTTGTGCTGCCCTAGGCCCTCTCTCTCCCCCCCCTTCCCCCCTCTCTCCCTTTGTCCCCCCTCTCTCTCCTTAACTCCCCCCCTCTTTCTCCCTCCCTCTCCCCCCTCTTTCTCCCTCCCTCTTTCTCTCCCCCTCCCTCTTTCTCCCCCCCCCCTCACTCTCCCCTTTCTACCCCCTCTCTCCCTCCCTCTTTCTCCCTCTCCCCCTTTCCCCTCTCTCCCCCCTTTCCCCCTCTCTCTCCCCCCCTTTCCCCCCCCTCTCTCCCTCTCCCCCCTTTCCCCCTCCCTCTCCCTCTCCCCCTTTCCCCCCTTTCCCCCCCCTCTCTCTCCCTCTGCCCCCCCTCTCTCCCCCCTTTCCCCCTCTCTCTCCCCTTCCCCCCCCCCTCTCCCCCTTTCCCCCCCCCTCTCTCCCTCTCCCCCTTTCCCCCCTCTCTCTCCCTCTGCCCCCCTCTCTCCCCTTTCTCCCCTCTCTCTCCCTCTTCCCCCTCTCCCCGTCTCTCCCACTCGTTATCCCCCTCTCTCCCTCTCCCCCCTCTCTTCCCCCCCCCTCTCTCTTCCCTCCCCTCTCCCTCGCCCCCTCTCTCTTTCTCTCCCCTCTCCCCCTCTCTCTCCCCCCTCTCTCTTCCCCCCTCTCTCTCCCGCTTTCTCCCCCCTCTCTCTACCTCTTTCTCTCTCTCCCCCTTCTCCCCCTCTCTCCCTCTTTCTCCCCCTCTCTCTCTCCCACCTCTCTCTCCCTCTTTCTCCCCTCTCTCTCCCTCTTTCTCCCTCTCTCTCTCCCCCTCTCTCCCCTCTTTCTCCCCCCTCTCTCTCCCTCTTTCTCCCCTCTCTCTCTCCTCTTTCTCCCCCCTCTCTATCCCCCTCTCCCCCCCCTTTCTCCCCTCCCTCTTTCTCCCCTCTCTCTCCCCTTCTCTCCCCTCTCTCCTCCCTCTCCCCCTCTCTCTCCCCTCTCTCTCCTCTCTTCTCCCCCTCTCTCCCCCTCTCTCCCCTCTCTCTCCCTCTCTCTCCCCCTCTCTCTCCCCCCTCTCTCCCCTTTCTCCCCCCTCTCTCTCCCACCTTCTCCCCCTCTTCTCCCCCTCCTTTCTCCCCCCTCTTTCTCCCTTTTTCTCCCCCTCTCTCTCTTCCCCTCCTCTCTCTCCCCCCCTCTCTCTCCCTCCTCCCCCCCTCTCTCTCCCCCTCCCTCCCCCCTCTCTCTCCCCCTCCTCCCCCCTCTCTCCCCCTCCTCCCCCCCTCTCTCTCTCCCTCCTCCTCTCCCCCTCTCTCTCTCCCTCCTCCCCTCTCTCTCCCTCCCTCCCTCCTCCCTCTCTCTCCCTCTCTCCCTCCCTCTCCCCTCTCTCCCTCTCTCTCTCTCTCCCTCCCCCTCTCTCCCTCCTCCCTCTCTCTCCCCCCTCTCTCTCCCCCCCCTCTCTCCCTCCCCCTCTCTCCCTCCTCCCTCTCTCTCCCTCCCCCTCTCTCCCTCCTCCCTCTCTCTCCCCCCTCTCTCTCCCCCCTCCTCCATCTCTCCCTCCTCCTCCCTCTCTCCTCCCTTTCTCTCCCCCTCTCTTTCCCCTCACTCTCCCTCTCTCTCTCCCCTTTCTCCCTCTCTCCCCTCCCCTTTCTCCCCCTCTCCCCCTTCTCCCCCTCTCTCTACCTACCCCTTTCTCCCCCCCCTCTCTCTCCCCCCATTCTCCCCCCTCTCTACCTACCCCT